>NW_019394906.1:0-29803 GCF_000612105.2 Orussus abietinus | reverse complement strand
AATATACATTAATTTTACACATGCGTTTGATATATATATATATTATATACATTACTAGAGCATACACATTTTCATCAATGAAATAGGTATAGTAAACGTATAATATATCCCTATTTAACAAGTATTTGCATCTAAAGTATTACACATGCAAAAGACATCTAATATATGTATGCTGGGTATATATTACGGGAAGGAAAATTGATCTGTCCTAGACGTAAAATATACGTAAATTCTGAGTAAACAAATATAAATTATTTTACTCACATGTTTGATATACGTCCTTTATACGTTGCCAGAGCAACCACGTTTTTACCAATGAAACACGTATACTAAACGTACAATGTACTTCTATTTAACGTGCAATTGTATCTAACGTATTACAGACGCAAAGATATTTAATACGTGTAAGTTGCGCGTATATTAAGAAAATGAACATTAATTTCCCGCATTCGTATGGCATACATGCTGTGACGTGTGAATTTTAGGCCACACGGTCACATGGTTGCCTGAGGGCCATTTAGCCCTTTTTCGGAACTCCGGAGCAAATCCTGGTCCGACGGTCCCCGATTTGGGGGGAAACCTAGCTCCGACTATTTAACTATGTAAACTGTTCTTAACCTTTTTACAGATTTTGCTTTGCGATTGCGGATTCCCGAGAGGCGCCGTTCGGGATACGCCTTTTCGATTTTTCTTGAGCATGTTTGACCTATAGAAAAATACATAATTTTGTACTCTCGAATATTGCCTGGAATATTCAAAGAATATTCCAGCGAATATTCGAGAAAGGCTTATAGCTGCGTGAATTCGGGTAGTAACAGGACGACAACAGCGTCGACCTCGTAGAGGTCGCGGCGGCTTTGTCGTCGCTCGCCGCTACGAGAGCCGCGTCGAGGAGGAAACCGACGTCTGCGCAGGAGCGTATCTACACAAAGAGGACGGACCGTGACGCCGGGCCCATGAGGGGAGCCGGCCGACCCCGTCTTCGGCGGGCCCCTGGTTAGCCCTGGCGGCTAAAGGTGGGCCGCCCGCAGGAAGTACAGGACTACCTGGACAGGAGCCGGGCCGGGGGACGGGGCCTGGCTATATTTCCCGGTCCCGATCGGCACGGCGGCGGATGGATGCCGCGTCCTAGGAACGTCCGCTAGCGGTCAAGTTACGGCAACAGGGGGCGGGCACAAAGGGCCGGGCTCGTAATTGCCCGACGCCCAGGACGCCGGACTTCCGGGCCAGGAGCCCGACCGGTCGTCGCCGAGAGACCCGGGCTTGCTAAGGTCTGTCCAGGTGGACCGGGAAACCCTCAAGAGGAATTTCCAGCGGCCGCACATGGAGAGAGCGGCGCGCCAAGGGCCCCGGCGGACTCACCATCGACGACGGGCCTGGCATCTAGGAGCGCGTAGAGCGCGAGGCGCGCACCACCGTCCCTGCCACCACCACCCCACCCCCCGCACACGCCATCCATCAAGCGCCAATTAGCGCAGCGCGGTGCTCGACGATTTTGGGAATTTTGGCAACTGCGGAGCGCCTAGACCAATCATCGACCGGAATTAAGGATCCTGGAATGATCGCCCGGAATCCTATGACTAGCCGGAAACCCAGCGCTCCGGGCTTCTTCGCCCACGGACCGTCGGACCGGACGCATCTCAGAGCCCGATTTCTTGCATTTCCTATTTTCTGGATTTTCTGGACCAGGAGGGGACCACGTCGTAGCCCCGAACCGCCACCTCGAGGAGCGAGGCGGAGACGTAGAGGTAGCCGGCGAGCGGCGGCAAAAGCCCAGCGTAAAGTAAGCACCGATTTTCTGAGGGCAAGGGGAGCCCCTTTGTGAATTATGGTAGTTAGTTAATTTGTCTGATTTTCTGGCGTCGGTCGCGAATTAGTTTCGGGTATAGAGCTTTATTTTTTTTTTTCTGTTGCGGATTCTCTGTTTTGCGAATAAATTAATAGCCCTGGTTATTAAGCGACTTTAGTTCGTGCCCGGAGGATTGTATCGCGTAAGTCTCGTGCCGGCGAAAGGAAAGAATCGTGCGGGCGAGCAGCTTTTTGGGAAATAGGGCATAAGTCTCGTGCCGGCGACCGGATTAGGAATCGTGAGGGCGGCCTTTCCGCGTCCCGCGCGGGCAAGCAAACGAATCGTGTTCACGGGCTAGAGAATCCGTCGGGTGAACGCAAAAGAGAAAAAGGAAAGTCCCGGTCGCGAGTAGAGTTTCGAGTAGATTGGAAGCTCCCCGGGGTAAGGCCTATGCTGGTTCCGAAATTGTCCGCCTTTTTCTGAATTTTGAGAAATTGTTCGCCTTTTTTTTCGTCTTTCTGAGTTTTGAGCACTAAATCCCATTTTTCTTGCGTTTTTCTAATTTCGAGAAATAGTTCGAGTTGGTTTTATAATTTTGCGAATGTCGCGAGAGACCTTCTGTCAGTCGTAATTTTTAGTAGATTGCTGAGTAACTTTTGAGCGTTGCGTCGTTATATTTTTCTTGTATCATATTTTGAGTTTCCCCGCGGTCGGAGGCGAAGAAGCCGCGCGGCGACCGCGTGGTTGCCCGCGTCGCGTTCCGTGCGCGTAGGGCGTAAGTCCCGAATTTTGAGCGTAACTTTTCTCCGCTTATCGGAAAAGTTTAATTTGTCTTCCGCGTAATTTTGTAAGTTGAACGCCTTTAATATTTCTGGCGCCTGTAAAAATGTCGAGTATATTCCAATATTTCTAGCGCCATTCTCTGTTTCGAGTGAGTGTATTTAATATTCCTGATCGCGTAAATTCTTGATTGTGCATGCTTATTTTGTGTATTAATGTATTATTAATTTGGCCGCTGACGATTTTCCCTGATACCTTAATTTTCCTGAAATTTGCTTCCTTTTGTATCTCGTATAATTTTGCTAATTGTATTTGACGCCTGAGATACCGTAACTTTCTGGTTCAAGTTCGGAAAATGTCTCGAACTTAAATTTTCTGTATATCTGACGTAATGAATGTCGAGCGAACAGCGAGAGAGTAATTGCGAATATTTCGGAAATTATTTATATCAGCCCAAAATTGATCAAAGATTGTACAGTCATTGGAAAGATATTTAGCATCGAACCTTGCTTTTAGAACATTTTAGGAACTAATTAAGTTCGCGGAATTTATCGGGTATCCAGACTCGATCCCTTCTCTTATTTTGTGATTTCCTTTTTACCTCACCTCGCGTATTTCCTTCAATCTTTTCTGGAGTATTGTACTTTCCCGAGTGCAATTTTCTCTTCACTCTCGAACAGGTCGGTCCTATATCGCCCCCGGTAAATAGGACGGGCTATTGTGGAAACTTATTAACAATCGCCTAATTTTCTTTTAATTAAAGCCTTATTTTCTACTTATTCGAGCCTTGAGTTAATTCATTGCCAATTTGACCTTTTGCCTTTTCCTTTTAATTTCCCGTTTTTGAGTCCAAATAAAATAATTGTGTCGAGCCAATCATAGTGTTTCGAGAATTGGTCTGCTAGAGTTCCTTACCCCGCCCTCACCGAATTTGGCGCCTGCGCTCTGAGCTAGCCGGCCGCGCCGCACCGGTCGCCCGAGCCAAGGGCCGGCCGGAAGACGCTTCGTGTAGATTTTGGTAATTCGTGATATTTTGTAGAGAATTTCGAGAATTGGCCTCCGGGGGAGGCCTGGCGCCCAATTTTGACGATATTTGTGTAGTCGGCTCGAAGAGTGCCCTGGTGGACTCCTGGGACTCGCGAGTTCGCGTTTCTGGTAGCCTCTCGAAGGGTCCCGGTGGGCTTAGGGAGGTTACGCGTTGATGGGGGGAACACGATAGTCTCTCGGCAGGCCCCGCTCGCAGCGACCGGCCGAAGGTGATGTGCGCAAGAGGCCGAGGCGCAGCGGGTCTTGGCAAGAGGTAGATAGACCCCGGGTGAATTTGCCACGTCACAACACACACTCTTCTTGAATGTACTATTCTCGTACATAAGGTATCGAATATCGCTAACTCTATTTTCGTAAAAACAGTAAAAATCCAATTTTACTGTATCACAAAGAAATTGTATTACTAGTTGGAAACGGGTGACGACTGCGTCATCGGATCTGTTGCGAAACTGTTTTAGTCTCTTAAACTTTTTTTAAATTTATATATAGATAATTGCATGTTATGAAAACCAACGACACTGAGGAATTAGCACGTTCACAAGATTTATGTACAATGAATTGGTCACGATATAACCCAATAAACCTAGTCGGAATATACCCGTATACCACCTACATTCATTGTTTACAACCAATGTTTAAATGTTTATTGACAAAAAGCAAAGAACACATTTTTCATCACATCGCGTAAGTGGAACTTAAGTAGGAGTGCTTGTTTAATAGATATTGCAAAAAATGTCGCCTGAAGGGCAGTTCACCCCCTGGGGGGGTAACATTGCTGGACAATATTGTGTTTCCACCGTCCTTATACAGAATACGTTTATACCAAGTTTCGTCAAAATCCCTCCACTGTTTCTACGAAAATTATTATAAAAGTCGAATTTTCGCCAAACTTTGGGGTGTTGTTTCACCCCTTAAATGTGGACCATTGCAGATATTCAAATATACGTGTCTCTTAGATTTTTGTGTTCTTCAACATATATAAAAATCAATTAGATCGGGGGCGGACACTTGGGAATGTTTCACTGTAAACAGTAGTTTCGATACTTCCAAGTTCTCGGATATATTACATGTTTGTTTGGTTCAGGCGAGTTATTAATATTTCTTCCTCTAGACTGTGGTTTTAATATTAATTACCTGTGTATCGTGTTTAGATATTCCCTTTATTACCATGGGCCTTGCGATCTTCCCTTTTCCGATATTCTAAGTCGAATCAGAGCCCCGCGTACCTTGAAGGGCTATAGGGCCTTCGGCCCGCTTTAATTACTCCATTTTTTCACATTAATTGTAGGTTCGATTCCTTTCGCGAAGGTTGCAGGACCGACAGGTTCGGGCATCATTTAAAGGTCGTTCCTCACGCGAGATTATTCGAGCGATATACTTTGCGTAATTATTATTTCCAAGTTCCTTTGGCGTTCCGCTTAGAACAAATTCGGTTCACGTTTGTTTTCGAGTAAATTCCTCGGTCCCCTGCCTAGTTTATATTTTATTACTTCAACCGTCAAATTTCGCGTTTTCCTCCTCTACGTTCCTTCGGAGAGTCCGACTGAGATTTCATTTCTTAAATTTGTTCTAAATCCCTCGTGCGGGCTATCTACTTTAAGTTCTTTAGTCTCCAACCTTAAAGTTCTCGATGCGTCGTGTTTAGCTAAAGTTCCTCTCGCGCGTCTTCTCGGCATAGCAGAGAAGTCTTCGGGGCATTCTATCGCCCCGAATGCGACTTTTTTTTAAATCCAGGTTAATTAATCGCACCTATCACGCAAATTAGATATTAATTCCTCGCGACAAGAATTTTCTAACTATTTTCTCCTGCGCTTTCGGTGAAATAACTGTTTAAGAGTTCCTTTCATTTTTATTTGGCAAGCGTCCTTTGTTCCTTTTATTCCTTGTAATATTACCTTTCAGATCCTTATTTAATCCTTGGTCGGCGCACCAGCGTCGCGCATTCCTATTTCCGAATTGATGTCGGGTGTCAGCCATCTGGCTCTTCGTTAAACCACTTGTGACGGGTCAGGTGTTTAACATGCGCTACTGTACATAAGGACTAGTAATTCGGCTCTATTCGAGCATGCGCGATAATTGCGAGCAAGTAGGGAGGCCCTGGGAGAGGAGGCCACGGACCGCGAGCGTGAAGCACCGCGGACGGAACGCTCTCTTAGATCTGAACCTTCGGCTCGATCGCAGCGCGTACAAATTAGTAATCGGAATTGTACTCGTCCGTTTGCGATCGGGGAATTTGATGTTCCAGGTGAGTATTTTCTGTTACAGGAACCTTAAAATCCAACAGGTCTGGCACAATCGCCACTCCTACATCCTTCACCCCTCAAATTCCTCCAATTTAAACTCCTTCCTTATCCCATCGGTCTTGGTATTGCACCAACTCGCGAACACCTTTTTCCACAAACCAAACCCAATCACCAGTCAATGTCCGCGACTGGTTAATTTAGAATAAGTGATACTAACCCCCGTAGAGCACAACTCCGGGAAGACGCATAGATTCGCGGAACCAATTAGTCCGCGACCCAAGCATTAAAATTCATTAAGTAAAGATAGATTTCATTTAGGCTGATCAGCCATTCCCACAGGCCGAGTAGCGTTCTCAGACCAAGGTTCAAAAAGGAACCTCAAATTCGCTCCCTTAGGGTGAACTAGCCCTGAGCTAGAAATAGATTTCGGCGCGCGGATCGACTAAAACGGAAGATCGACAAACTTAGGGCACGGAGTAGGGACTAACTTCCTTAAACTCTCAACAGTCTAAATTTATCCTAAAACCTGAAATTCCATTATTCCAAATCCTGATGATTCAATGATGAAACTATAGAACGCACCGATAACGGGATAAGCCGTTCTCACTGAGAGTCAAATTCCCATCCTTCCTTTCCCTGTAGCCGTCATCAGAAAAACCGGAAACACGATAATAGAATTGGGATTGCACCTAGTTTAATTAAAGTGATCCGGAACAGTGAATAATTTTCCGAGAAATTTAAATCACCAATTCGTGCGCACCGGTGCGGAAGCAAAGGCCCCAACGATAGAAAAACTCGCTAAATCCGGATTCGGTCGACAGGTCTCCCGACTCGCCATAATATTTACGCGCTCAGCTGATCGTTCGTGAACGCTCTCCTCGCTCTCTCGCCAGTCTCTTTCTATTTTATATATTAGAATTAAAATTAATTTCGGTCTCAGGGATCGTGAGGCTCGAACCCTCGAAGGATGCAGTTTTTCGGTGCATAGGCACGGATCAAACTGCATACCGTTACACACTTTTGTTCAATTCTTTTTGGATTCGACTCATCTCTCGGGCGAATAAACCGCCACTTTATTACCCCTTCAATTTTTAGTCGTTTTATTTTAACCTGTTAGCCGGGGAATTAACTTTTGTACAACTCGTTTCACAATGGGGACCTTTCTCTTCGCAGTGAGAAATAATATTATCCTTGACGAAAAGTCGTCATGCCCATTTGAGGTGTTTTCCTGTTATGACGAAAAATTTCGTCATAGCCGGTTAACAGGTTAATAGCCGAGGCATCCTTTCCCTTCCGTTATCGGCAAGGAATCGGGTCCTTTCCGGACAAATTGAAATCATCGGGTTAAGTGCCCTTACCTCGCCTCTCTCCGCGGACAGCACGGTGGAAAATATTTAAGCTGGCTGGCTCTTCGTCCAGGGCCACAGAACCCTTCTTGAGCTTAGGGAATTTTCGGGAGTCTTCTCCGAAGACCGGCTTCGGGGAAGCCTGGGATAACCCTTCGCCCTCGCCTTCTGAGACTGCTCTCCCGGGGAGAGCCGCAGCCCTTACAGAAGGAAGGTCGAAGGGACTTTAAAATTTGGCGCTCAACCGGTCTTCAGTCAGAGTGCTCAAGGGTGGGTTCGAGCCGGGGCGGGGGTTGAGTTTAGGGATCCCTGGGCGACCAAAGGGTCGTATCTCCCAACCAGGGACCTTTGTTGTGAAGTAGGAGATCCGATGGACATGATATACGTCACAAATATATGAATCAGATATTCGTCCATTAGCTCGAACAAGCTCTCCTATTGCGCACATGTTATCGGGAAGAAAACGTTCATGGTCAGCGCGCATGAGGTTAATTTTCACCGCGATTCTTTCGAAACGATTTTATCCAATATATTAGCACGCTTTCCAAGAACAAATGAACAAAACCTTTGAGAAACAATGAAATCTTGAAATATTCATAATCTATTTTTAGGATGGAAGCACTACCAAGGAATCTTTTTCATAGTAAGGCATCTATTTTAAAAGAATGTCTTTGAAAAATGTTATAGCGTCAGGTTTGAATTCCATATAAATGCAAGGATTTCATAGAAGAAGCTGTGGATTTATGCAATAAGATATATGTTGTATTTAATTTTATCTACTTACACAAGGAAAGTGCCTCTCGCATTGACATCATTCATAAGGTCATACTTCTTCATCTCTGTCGTAAGTGTGTTAGTTAAAGAGATTGCGCTAGCATTATTAATTAAGACATCAATCCCACCAAATTTATTAACAGCTTCTTGCACTGCCAATATGACTTGTGATTCATCTCGAACATCTACCACACATGGAAGGGCTGCACCTCCGGCTTCTTCAACTGAGAAATCATTAATAAACTTAATATTTTCCTCATAACTATATTAATATAATTGAAAATATAATATACTTAGATCTATAACATGGTACATTTTTTACGTTATGAAACATTTAACCCTTCGTCTGTAAACGTTTGTTCGGCACCTCCTGTCTGAAAACCTGGGTCTCACGTCCGACCGTTTTTTCACCCCGTTAATACACTCAAAAAATTCCGAAAAAATTCATGCTAATGTTGGAAACCTTAAACTTGATATATCAATCATAAAATTGTAGAAAAATAAATTTTCCATATATTTTTTGCTAAACAAATGAAGCAACTCGGTAGGAATGCAGTGATTTACTAAAAAAAATTGTAACTTTAAGAAAACTTAAGATAACATAACTTAAAAAAACCGGATAATTGAAGCTTAATAATACAACTTTTAGAAAAAACGTCCGCATTATTTATTTAAAATTAAATGCTTAAGTTTGAACAGGTAAAAAAGGCAATAAATCATATATTAGGCATTACTATTTACACATTTTAGTATCAAAAACATTTTATTTATCGTCTATTTTACAAACTAAATAACTTAAAACTTCTATTCGTCAACTCTTATGTTACAAACTAAATTTTACAAAATTTTGGTTAAACAAAAATATTTTCACTCAAGTAATACTATTCTATTCTACGCAATATGCACAGCACACAAGTCGATGATCTCCACAAACCGGTTTTTTACACTTCACGTAGCATTATTACGTCTTTCTGTCTCTGTCGACTTTACAAAAACAACATCGTTTTTTTTTCTAATTCATCTGATCCGAACGTTGGGTTACCAATCTCGTCCGAAGATAATATTTTTTGAATGCTGTTAGCTAAAGATTTGTGCAATCCGGGCGTCGCTGCGCGCTCTTGTAAATGAGGTTTTACATGTGAAGGAGCCAATTCTTTCAAAAACTCTCTTTTATTTTTATTTTTATTTTCAGGCAGAAAATTATATAAAATGCAACCATTAACACTGGCCTGATCCAGCATACCTGAGAAAAAGCGCATTGGTCAGCGGCTGCCTGTACGGGCGCAGGAATAATTTCCACAGAGCTGGTGTAAAACATCTGTGCCACATTTATTTTTATTATAAAATTCTATCATTTCTGGCTTTCCACTCTCTTCGCACACTTTTCCGTTTTTATGCATTGATGAGAACAGCAAAACAAATTTATTTTTCTTTGGGCAATACGAAAGTAGAATATTTTGCCCGTCGTAACCGTACCTCGCAGTACCCATCGAAGCATTTCTTCTGAATGAAACCGGAATCTGACATTTATTTTTTCGTAGCGCGCCTACTACTGTCAAGTTAAATTCCATCCTTCATTCTATTACAAATCTCAACCGAAGTAAACCAATTATTGCATGTTATCACTTCATCACCCAATTCGGCACCCCCCGAGCTATCCTAACGGACCGAGGAACCTCTTTCACGGGACAACTATTCCAAGAATTAGTAAAAATTTTCAAAATCAGGAGAATCACCACTTCCAGGTACCGCCCGCAAACTAACGGAGCCTTGGAAAGAAGCCACCATGTCCTTACCGAATATTTAAAACATTACATGGGTAATTACGCGGACTGGGATCTGATGCTGCCATTCGCCATGTTTTCCTACAACACGTCAATTCATGAGGCAACCAATTTCACCCCCCATGAATTAGCTTTCGGAAAAACGGCCGGAATACCCGCATCCTACCCCTCCGAAAAGGAAATGAAAACCTATAACAATTATTTAACAGTACTGACCCAGCACCTCAAAACCATTCGCAGAATAGCCCGGGCGAACCTCAATACCTCAAAGGAAATCTCAAAAACAATATATGGTCGGTAAGTAAAGTCGATCGAATTTCAAGTCGGAGACTTGGTTTACGTCCTGAAGGAGCCTCGAACTCATAAATTTGACCCCCATTACGTAGGCCCCCATGAAATTGTCGAGCTCCTGGAATTGAATAATGCCCTCCTAAAAACAAATCAAGGAAAAACAATTATAAAACATTTAAATAAATTAAAACCGGCCTTCCGGCGCGAATCATCAAATACTCCCTCATCAGTAAACTGGACGACCTTAGGACCTATCAAATAACGACCGCTTCACGACGAACCAAACGAGACACCACACAAGAAGCACACGAAATTTGATTCCCTGGAATGCATTAAAAACGGTCATCAACCAAACCATCCAACTGGCCACATAGGAAAAAACCCGAAATCAATTCTAAAAAAACCTTCCAGCAACCCTAAGGACTTCCGGACAACAGGAGGAGGCTGAAAAACCATCAACAAAGAGAGAAGAAGGTGAAAACCATGGAAAGCACCCCCTGGGAGGACACCCTAGCCTACAGAGCACTGCAGCAACTGAGATGTGCCACTCCCAGGTACAGGACCCTCTGGTATCACCAGAGTAAAAATGTACACCTCTGCAATCGGTGCTACTTCAACCAAAACCCGACTCCAGACTGGCCCGAGTTCACCCTCACCCACCGACATCGGCTGCGGGCTCGAAACCACCCCCAGGAGCGATGCGGCCTTTACCACAGCAGCCTACTACGAACCCAACCGGTCGTAAACTGCCGTACATGTAGGGCAGCATTTTGCGAGGCAGCGCCGGAAGCCCTTTCAGAAACCAGCGAACTTAACCTGGATCCTCGTTGAGAACCCCTGACAAAAAAAAACTGTCTCTCTCTTTCTTTCTTTTCTCGTTTTCCTTTCCCCCCCCCCCTTACCCTTGTTTTTTCCTTTCCTCTTTTCTTTCCTTTCCCCTCCTTCTCTGTTCATACTTATTTTATTTCCCCTCCCTCCTTATCTATTTCCTTCCTCTCTTCAAATCTATGGATATATATTTTTTTTGTTGTCCTCTTCTTTCCTTTATTCTCTTCTCTTTCCCTTTTTACCCTACCCTTTCCCCGCTCATACAGATCATATTCGTTATCTATTTCCTTCCTCCCACATAGCTATGTATATATTTTTTCCCTCATCCCATCTTCCATTTTCTTTTTTTTTCTTTTCCCCCTTTTCTTCCCTTCCCCTTTCCCTCTTCTTAAATAAGAAGGGGAAGATGTGGGACAGGGACACAAGGGGGCGCAAAAAGAAGAAGCACAGAAACCCAATTGCGGGGAAATCATTGATATATTGTTACACAAACCAATATGAAATAAAATGCCAAATATAATAATACAAAAAACCGGGAACTCGTCTCAGCCTTCACTTCGTATCCCAATCTTCGACTGGCGGGAACCCCTCGAAGAGGAACTCGATCCCCCAGGCGTCTTCCTCCTGAAACTCCTCGTTCAGCTGGCGGCTGAAGCTGCGGCCGACCCGCAGCATAGACAGCACATTTCGAGCCGTCCAGCGTATGGGACCCTGCAACAAATGAAAAAATTAATACCATACATTATATAATCACACCCCGGAGGGAAATCACATATAGGCATGAAACCTTACCGTATGTAGAAGGGACGTGATTTCCTCCCAAACCCGCCGGCTAACTAGGCGATACCGCCAACGGTCCCGCCCCAACGGCAGCAAAACGGACTCCTCATTTACAGCAGCCCTTCCTCCGGCCATTTTTGTTTTAAATTTAGTCTGGACAA
This sequence comes from Orussus abietinus, assembly GCF_000612105.2. Lineage (NCBI taxonomy): Eukaryota > Metazoa > Arthropoda > Insecta > Hymenoptera > Orussidae > Orussus > Orussus abietinus. The sequence goes on along the minus strand of NW_019394906.1, from coordinate 17,980 downwards.
ACTTCAGCTACGGAGCGCAGTAGAACGAATTAATGAAATGAACCACCGCGACGGCTCCGAAACCGCTCCGCGAAAACGCGCATTCAGCCAAGGCCCCCACCTCGTCCGAAAAGCAAAATCGCGAAACTAATACCTACCATCATTCAAATCCATATACTTACCTTCACACATTAGAAATAAGTGTATTTTCAGACGGACACGTACACTCCCAACACAGCAAAAGGAACACCGCACGAATACAGAATGCACACGTGGGTACTCTTCCTCACCCTAGCTCACCTAGCCACGGGTTTCCCAGAGGACACCGGATGCAACACAATCCCCATCAGGAAATCTCCAGGAATCTACTTTGAGAAAACCCGAGAAATCCGGACATTTCACGTCCAGTGGCGACTGGTCACCGCGATTGAAATTGACGCCTTGCTCGTAAAAAGGCCGCAAATAGCTTCCCATATCAAGGAAGCCGGGGACCAGTGCCGAAAAGCCAATGTCACCTTCTGTGAGGCTACCGAATGGACTCTGCGTATCAATGCACTTATGGGCGATACGCAGAAGTACGTAAATTTGCTTACAAACTTGATCCTGGAAATATCAAACCGGAACAGACTCTCCAAACGTGGAGCTCCGCTATCCTTCGTTGGGACCATCAGTAAAGCCTTATTCGGCACCCTCAGCTCCGAGGACGCCGAATACTATAATCAACAACTAAATCAGCTAGAGATGGAGCAAACCCACCTCTCGCAGATCGTAGGAAATGAAACGCATATAGTAAGATCCGAATATTCATCAACGATTAGATAATCTAACCCAAGAAACTACGAGATACCTTGAAGTTGCAAAAGGGATAGCGAAGGAATTAAACCAGCAAAGTCTAGAAAACATCGACAAGCTTATAAAACAGCCCTTTTGGCGCTGGATAACCGCCTTGGGAAGTCTGGCCCAGGAGTATCGTTCCGGAATCTTGTTGATAACGGATGCTGTCCTTTTCGCAAGACAAGGAATACTGTATCCCGCCATCCTATCTCCTGAACAATTGGAAAAATCCATCTCTCTGATACAAGAAACTTCACCCCTGGAATTTCCTTTATCAACACAAGAACTCCTAACAGGCTCTCTCAACCACATCGCTGAAGTACAAATCCAATACCAAGAAAATCGATTAATCCTCATCCTAACCTTCCCCCTCCTCGACAAAGAACCGTTCCAACTTTACAAGGCATATGCAACCCCAACGCAGCAACCCTATGGCACAGCGAAACCAATAGCCGCTTACGTCCTACCAAGGACACTCTACCTCGCGCTCTCCGAGGACCAAACCTACTATTTCAACCCAGAGGAACAGTACATTCAACGATGCCTTCCCCATCGCCACTACCTACTGTATGAACTCACCATTCCTCTGCACAAAACCGAATCATCCACCAATTGCGAAATTCAGCTACTAACCCGACCACAAGAAACGGAGTGGAGAACCTGCGACCTGAGACTCACTACCCCGGGAACCATATATTGGCAAAGATTAGCAGCACCAAAGAGCTGGCTTTACTCTGCCATCAAACCAGACAACCTAAAGGTCCATTGCCGAAATAAAATCACGGACGTAGAAGAAATTCAAGGACAAGGGATTCTGCAACTGGCCCCCGGTTGCAAGGCCATCACCCCCTCCACGCGTCTGACGGCAACCAGAGAAATCACGACCAACACAGCTTATCGTTATGCACCACCCGTATGGCTGAACCTTACTTCCATTTCCGGGCCAATCGCAGAACCACACCTACTGGCCATCGACAACCTCGCCAAGGAACTCTCCCTCGGAAATTCCGCCCAGAACTGGGAAAACCGCAAAAACGGAATGGCCTTGGCCCGACTGGAGGAAGAAGCCCACAGCATCCAGGTCCAGCAGCAAAACAAAATTCACCACCAGCTCACAACCTACCTTCCGGTGGGAATCTCAACATCCACATTCTTCATTGCCCTTGCTATAGGCGTCTACCTCATCCGCCGATGAGGCCGCCACACCAGGTCACATCATCGCACAGCACCAGAACCACCAAGGGAACCTCCAACCATCACCAGGACGATCCCCTTCAACCAGTTCATCTCAAACCCAATCCCGATCGCGCCACCGCCTCCCACGACAAATGGAATCATGGCCCTTCTGCCATTTAGAGGCTTAGATGTAGAACACTAACACTAACCAACGTGCCGAACCCTGTAATACCCGATCAACCATGCCCTCTGTAAGATGCAAGGAAGAGGAAAAAATCCCATTCAGATAACATTCAGCATCGCGAACATACATGGTTAATCGAGTAAATCGGGAGCCCTAGGTCGTAATCCGCGAAAGCATCCTCCATTGGGCGATGTTTCGTCTAAAAGGGGAGGTTATGTAGGCACCTTCCGTACCCTAACGTAGGGAAAACCCCTATTTTCCAATCACCGTAGCTAGCCATGGAAATCCGAATACGGAAACGCGATTAGGAAACTCTTGCAAAAGGATCCAACGAGTTCGTCGGCCAAACGGCTCCAAAAGTCATCGACCGACCCGGAGCGAACAACTTGATGACTTCGCAACGCATCAGCACGATTCAGAAACGCCACCCTCCCCTGGGCCCTAGGAAACCCCCACCAATTGGAACATCCTACTAATAAAACCAGCAGTCCGATCAAGACGGGGAGTCTTTAGTCAATTTGTCATAAGTCAGTGTCAGTTCTTACACTACACGTCAAGTATCATCGAAACTTTGAGTGGAGCTCCTGGTCCCCGGTTCTCCGTTCCTAGCGAGTCAGAGACCGAGACCGTAGGACTCCCTGCCAAGGACCACTATCCTGCGAGCTGCAGTAGCGCCATCCGGTACTCCAGCAATCCAACCATCGAGTCAGGACCAGACGGCGGCACTGCGACTTCCGTTGAACGGGAGGCTTCTAGATCTCCAACCCTAGGGCACGTCACGGGATGAAGGTGTTCACGCACAGTCATCCGACCGGGTCGATCAAAAGAGACTGTCACCGATTACGGCCGCTGAACAAGCCAGGTAGAGGATCCTTCGCAAGCTCGACTCATCCTCATTTTCATTCTAGTTTATTTATTAACCATTTATCTCCGACCAAAATCGAATTCTAACCCCTATCGCGATTTCCATGCCTTGCTCCGGTTAACCGGATAGATTAAGAATCCATCAACTTCCATTAAACTGCTGAGCTCGAATCTCAGCATCGCGAAACAGAATCACGCGAAGACCGCCATTAAAATAGTAAGAATTCCCGCATCAGCACACCGGCGTCCAGTAACCTGCCGCCGCTAAAGCGTGCTATCGCGACACCCGAACCGCCGCGACTCAGAAGTATATTAATCTAGAGAAATTAGGTCAAAGCACCTCGGGTGCCCTTCCAGCTGATTGTAGTTCAGACCTCACGTACGAATAAATGCAAATCTTAATACACTAGCTACATAGCCATTCGTTCGCATCCCTTTTTTATTCCTCACTCCCCTAGATCTCACCAGAGGAATTGATCTAGCCGCTCGGATAAATCTCCTCACAAACTTAAAATAATCGTTACGCGCAAGATTTGGATAATCTCCATCTGAATTACCCCGGCCTCGCATCCGCTCGGCCGCCCCGTAACAATAAAAATGATTCTACGGATAAATTTAAATAGCGGTATCCACTCCTTTAAAAGATATTTGGGCTGATGAAAAAAATACCGATTCAGTTATAAACATCGTGTACATATTGTACACCTTAAAATATTTATTCAAATTGTACAAAACTATTCTGCACTTAAGGGGTTGTTTACCCCCGGCAACGCTGTTAGTTGTGAAAATCCTGAAAGACGTCAACTTTATTTTTCAATTTTAAGCAAGAAAATGATTAGTCCGTAATTTATTTAATTTTATTGCAGATATTATATTCAAAAATGTTTGAAAAAATATCGTTTTTCTGAAATAAAATATAAGGGTTGCTACCCCCGAGGTCCGAATTACTGTCAGTAGATTCGCCTACTACAGAGACATATTTTGTACTTTGATTCATTTCAAAACATCGATTACAACTCCAGATATTTAGAAAAAACCGTTTTTGGGGGTAAACTTTAGGGGCGGTTTTCACCCCTTAAATAGAGGATTGGGTCGATAAAAAAATTACATGTCCCTTATTTTTCGATCCTCTACAACATATCTAAATTTCAAGAAAATCGGAAACGGAAACCTCGAGGGGTTTCCTTGTTAGCCAAATATATTTGTTTTCTCAATTAATCAGAAGAACGTTTTACACCGCTTTCTTTTCAAGAAAGCACCCACTGAACACCAAACCTAACAGTTACATAGCTTAAAACTAACAAATAACATAACGTTTGTTACAATGTAATAACCTAACAGTTACGTAACTTTAAGCTAACAAATAACATAACGTTTGTTACAATGTAATAACCTAACAGTTACGTAACATGGAGCTAACTAGTTACATGATATTTGTTACAATACAGTAACTTAACAGTTATGTGGACAACATGGAGCTAACAGGTTATATAACATTTGTTACTATCATATCTATATAAATGTAGCATAACTTTGTTACTCTTTATCTTACATTATGTTACTGTCCTCATATTACTGTGTATATGCAGCACATATTTGTAACAAAACAGAACTGCATTAGTGCTGTCATCTATTTTATTACGTCATCGTCATCGTCATTGTCATAATTCATCGTTAAATGTCATAAGATTAATGTATATCATATTTTGTTTACTACTCGTATGAAAAATGTGATTTTAATTCGTACGCGCATATACATTATCAGTAATTGTTTGCTAGTCGAATGAAATCATAATTACATAATTTCATTGAAAGTCTGACTTATCATTTAATATCCAACTATTGTTAAGTACCAAAAAATAATTAAAAATACAAAATTATATAATTTTTTATAAAATTGCGCTATTTCTTTTTTATTAAATGTATGAAACATTAATATTATTTTAAGGTAACTGAAATTATAACATTAATATAACATGTTACGTAACATGTTACCTTAGGGAGTGGGAAATAATAACTATCATCTAATGTCCATGTTACTTTTATGCTACATAACATGTAAGTTTCGAAAACGTAACATTTACCCAACAAATATGTGACTCATTTGTAACATTTACCCAACAGACATGTGTTCACTGGGCGATGCATAAGAAAACCAAAATATTATTACATGTAATCATTGAAATGTCATAATTTGTATTGTTTAGAAATTATAATAGAAAGAGAAATGATTTTTTATTATCTAAACTCACACTACAGTACCGAATCAAAGGATTCATTCGTAATGGTCATTTTCAGGACTGTCCTGATAATAAACGATTGGCAAGAAAATCTTTCAAGACGGTATATAAAATACAACTATTATAACCAAATTCAATACAAAGTACAAAGACCGGCATAGAATGAAGTTAAAAATTTGAATTCCAATAACTACTTCATTTTTTCTTTCCTTCTTATTCTGCTGGCGATAACAGAAAGAAAGTGGAATCCAATCTCTATTAAATCTGACATATACAACAAAGAATTTATTCAAATTAAAAGTTAACATATTCCAGAATAAGGAATCAAAGCAATTTAATAAATGTGTTTTCTAAAGAAATTGAAATAAATTAAACAAACCTACAACATAATTCTCTTAACAGATGATAAAGTAATTTAAAACCAATATTCTCCACCAGAATTAGAAAGAATTGAACAAAGTAAAATACTTTTATTGCGAATTTAGCATAAACCAGACTACACTATGTGAAAAAAGTAAAATTAAGATTTACACAAAATTTATTCTTGTTGCATGAATTGGGGTTGGGGCAAATCAGGTATTAAATAAAAAAGGAAAATCGTCACCTTAACAATGAAAGTGAAACCAAAGAATTCAGAAGTTCCATAGAGGCCCAGATCCTATGTTAGGCCTTGATGCTCTACAAACTGGCAAACAAACCAGAAGTTGTGGTAAAAGAGAGATCACATGTGTCAACCAACGGTATCTCACATACAGGAGGAAGAAAGGCATATATAAAAAGACGAGTACTGTGCATAAGATAATGAAAGAATGCAATACGGTATATATTGCCATAAAATTAAGCCTGATGGAAACATGATTACAGTACCCCCATCCATTAGCTAACATATTCATTATTGAGCATCAAACATCCATATCCTTCCGGGATTTTCAGGAGACTTCTGAATTCTTTGCTGAAACTTAGAATTGTACTGTCTTCAAGCATTTTTATCATAGGTACATGACAAACAATTAGCTAAAGAAAGCATTATAAATAGTTAATTAAAGTCAATACCTGGCCATACATTGAAATTTTGCAGACATTGACTAAAGTCACTGATTGTGCCTGACAGTTTAAGGACACTTTTAGACAAATAGATCTACTTATATATCATAGATAAAATAAAATCACAAAATTAAATTATCTTAAATGGTTAACAAAATTCAAACCAAAAGAATATAAGTTTGGCTATGTTACAGGAATCTATTTACCTGGAGTAAAAATTAATACATACTTTCCCTAGCTGCTGAATATATCGTGCCAGGAAGCTTTGGATGCTGTTTCGCAGTTTTGGCAGCGATAACAATGTTTGCTCCATCTTTTGCTGCTTTTAAGGCAATACTTTTGCCAATGCCCCGTGAACCTCCAGTAATAAAAATAGTACGTCCTGCAAGTTTTCTGAAATATTATTAACACATTACCCAATGGAAGCCTAATGATCAGCTGTCGGATACCTGTTATCACTATTTATCCCCACATTTGCTGGTAAATAATATGCTAATGTAATTGTTTCAAATAATATTTGCGATAAATATTACTATAATCAGGTAAATATCTTAATACTATTACATGATAATGACTAATATACAAAAACATACAAAGTAGTTTCACATACTGGTACACCAAAATCCTGTCCATTTATGATAATATATGAACACTCAACAGACGTAACTAATTACCAGAAAATATAATTAATTCAACAAATTCAATCAATTATTAGTGAACACTGAAAATCATCATTCAATCGCCTATAATTATGCATTCTTACCCTGTATTAATCATATTCGAAACAATCGCGAGTAACTTCTGTTACCAACTGAAGTATCAAGTAATTGAGAAATTTTTTACGTCAAATAAACGGCAACATCGATTAAACTGTCATTAATCGAACTTTGAGCATTCGTAACAGTACAAAGTACAAGCAAAGAACTCAGAAGTCTCCATACAAGCCCAGTTCCCGTGTTGCCGCTTGATACCCAATAAATAGTCACCAAGTGGAACGCTAGATGGCAGCACGGACGACCTGAAGCATTACAGAGCGAGGAAAAGAGCATGGACGGCGTGAGTTGCCGTCGGGTGGGCATATCAGTAGGCCTATTCTCTAACTCGTAACGACAGCTATCGTTATCGTTAATCTACCGAAGCGACACCGTAACGACAAAACCTATTCTATAACTTTCTTGAAGCGACAAACGTCGTTAATGTAGCGACAAATGTCGTTATGGGTATCGGTAGTATATCGAGCCCTAAAAGACCTCTCGCTAAGAGCGTAACGAGTAATGTCGAAGCGTTAACCAATGGGAATCCAAGAAAACCTCTTCTCTCATTGGTTCTATCGTGACGTTTAAAAGATATACAGAGACTCCCAACCAACAAGCTTTAATTAAACGCAATTTATGAATTTAACCAAACAGCAAATTTAGCTTTTGTAATTATTGACGTGGGTATTAATTTTGCGTAAGTTAAGTAATATAGAAGCAGTACATTCTAAGGTATGCATAACCTTTGTGTGCATGCAAATGTTTAAGAGTGAAGTTATGTTTATTCAATATATCTTAACATAATTTGTGTAAAATGTACGGTATATGTATGCACTTTCAATAACTGTGTTGTTTTTCTATTATTTTATAGAAACAATGGCAGAACATTTTCTCGAGTGGGAACTTATAGTACTAGAAATTCGAGTACGCCAATTAGAAAGACGNTACTTCTGCGCGGGAAAAAAAGTGAGTAAATTCAACTCATTTTCTGAGTTAAACATGGCGATCTCAATAAACGAGTTGGTTCAACTTACATTTAGTGCAAAATCACATTTTGTAGTTGAATCAACTCCAAACTTGACTGAAACAGAATTGATAGCTCCAAATCTAAATTGAGTCAACTGGTTTATTGAGTTCGCCACATTTAACGCAGTAAAATAAATGAATTTACTCTCCTTTTTTTTCAGCTTACTAAAAAATACGAGAAAACATATGTTTGATGAGGATTGCATATGATGTTCTTAATAGCAGATTGTATTTTCTATTGGAAAAAATTCTTAATGGCATTCAAGGATATTTATCAGTTATCTAAATTTGAAACCAACTTGCTGACTGACTGACTCCAGGTTGGGGGTCAATAAATACAAAAAATTAGAAATATTAGGTCGACACTAAAGAAACAAGTTTTTTTTTTTTCCAATAGAAAATACAATCTGCTATTAAGAACATCATATGCAATCCTCATCAAACATATGTTTTCTCGTATTTTTTAGTAAGCTGAGAGTAAATTCATTTATTTTACTGCGTTAAATGTGGCGAACTCAATAAACCAGTTGACTCAATTTAGATTTGGAGCTATCAATTCTGTTTCAGTCAAGTTTGGAGTTGATTCAACTACAAAATGTGATTTTGCACTAAATGTAAGTTGAACCAACTCGTTTATTGAGATCGCCATGTTTAACTCAGAAAATGAGTTGAATTTACTCGATTTTTTTTCCCGCGCAGAAGTAAAACAACATAAATCTAGAAATTCATGAAAGAAAACATAAATGCTAGTCTATGTGAATGTCAGTCTACTTATAGGATAAAGGCACATACTTGGTAAACGCATCGATGATCACAAAAATATGTCGAAACCCTCTACCGGTCTTCTCCAACGGACCCAAATGATCTACGTGAATCGTATTAAATGGTAACTTATTCTTCTCGATATTATGTAAAAAGCCTTCTCCCTTTCCACTTACCGGTGAGTATTCGACACACTTTAGGCAATTAAGTATATAGTCTTTAACTTTCTCTTTCATGCGAGGAAACCAATAAACCTTTCTAATATTCTCCAAAACCTTGTCGATCCCTACGTGACCTATGTCATCATGGCACGTTCGGATATCGTTATTCTCCATCTTTTCTGGTACGCAAAACAATAATTTTCGCATCTTATCTTTCCTATAGACCAGCCCATCTCTCAATTCATACAATTTGCTTTCCGATTCCTCCAGTTCCTTTCGTATTTTGCAAATATCCGGGTCTCGATCGTGACAGATAGACAGTGTCTTCTCAAATGAGTTTCCTTCAATGATAAAAATACTATAACACCGACTAAGTGCATCGACATGACTCATTCGCGTCCCGGGCCTATGCTGCACCTGAAAGTCATAATTTTGCAAAAACATGGCCCATCTCGAGATACGAGGATTAATGTTTTGCTTGCCCAGAGTCAGCCTGAAACTGTCACAATCAGTTATGACCTTAAATTTCCGACCAAATAAATAAATATGAAATCGTTTGATCGCATTCACAACAGCTAGACACTCTAATTCGAAACTGTGGTATTTCGATTCTGCGGGAGTGGTGCGCTGACTAAAATAAGAAATCGGTTTCAATTTACCATCAGATTGCTTTTGTAAAAGAATCGCGCCAAAGCCGCTCGTGCTCGCATCACAGTGCAGCTCCGTTTCCGCTTCCGGTGAATAAATTGACAAAACTGGCTGACTAGACACATACTCCTTCAAAACATTTAAAACATCGTTCTCTTTCGGTCCGAACTTAAACGTAGCACCCTTCTTAACCAAATCATATAAGGGTTTAGCAAGCACAGATAATCCCGGAATAAATCGTCTAAAATAACTCGCGAGACACACGAACCTATGTAACTCCTTCGTATTTCGAGGAACGGGGTAACCTAACACAGAAGCAATGTTCTCATCGCTAGGACGAATACCTGACTTACTTACGCAATAGCCTAAATACATAACCTTAGTTTGCATGAAAGTACATTTGTCGATTCTAAAACGCAACTTATATCTGCTGGCGACCCTAAAAACTTCGCGTAATATCTCCAAATGTTCGCCAATCCCCTCGGTTGCCACGTGGATATCATCCAAATACAATAAAACTTTTCCTGCCCTAAGTAACTCATCGAAAGCCGAATTCACATATCGTTGGAACACGCGAGGCGCATTACATAAGCCGAATGGCATCCTCAAAAACTCAAATTGTCCTAGGGGCGTCACAAATAATGTGTATTTCATAGATGATTCGGCCATCCTTACGTGGAAGAATCCGTCCTTTAAATCCAAAGTTGTATAGTACCTCTTATATTTCAGACGGTCCAAATTGTCATCGATAAGTGGCGTCGGGAAATTATCCCGCACCGTAATTTTATTTAATTCTCGGAAATCGACACAGAGCCTTAGGTCTCCTGTCTTTTTCCTCACTAACACGATAGGGCTCGCATAAGGTGAACTGTTCGGACGAATTATTCCCCTGGCCAGCCAATCATCAAGTACGCAACGCAACTTTTCCTTATCGGCATAAGCCAATCGTCTAGGTCGGAAACTTATCGGCTGTTCGTGCTTTAACGAAATGGTCATCTCATACTCGAGAGGAATATCGTTCCTTTCCTGCTCCGAAGCATACTCGTCTCGATACAATTCAATAATTTTCCTAACTAGCTCGTCATTCAGTTCAGGGTTTATTTTTAACGTCTCCCGAACATTCTCTGGTTCATCTAAATAGTCAACATGCATAATTTCGCGAACGACATTATCATATCCTTCATCTGGCTGCTCAGAACCTCGTTTTGAGACATTCACGTCGTTTCCTAGTACCACATTCAGATCAGGATGGGACGTAAAGTCCCGGCCTAACAAAGCTACGCACGTCATAGTCGTATCAGGAACCACGTGAAATTACACACGAATCGGAATATCATGAGTCTCACAAACGACGTCAAAAAGACCAAGGATATGCAATCTCGACCCGTTAATACCGCAGAACTGATGATCATGAGCTTCCGTTTCAACATAGGAATCAAACGGCACATAGCTACGCTTTACCAAACTAATTGGGGACCCAGAATCCACCATCGCACTCACAAAATGTTTACAATTTTTACCGCGACCATCGGTCGTTACATAAGAAATCGGCACCATATAAGGGGCGGGCACTGCTGTTGGCTGCACAATATAGGCTGCCGTCGATGTTGTTGGTGCCAAGGACGTTGCAGTTGCCGCCGACGATACCGGCTCCTTACGAGGGCAGTCTTTGATGCGGTGTTCGGATGAGCCGCATCGGAAACAAAGTCCACTTGTTGACCGAGGTTTGGTGCATTTTGTCGAGACGTGACCCGTCTCCCGACAATTGTAGCAACGGATAGCCTGGTGCAGTCGCGTTGTACCACTCTCCTTGGAATCCTTGATGGGTACTCGATCACCTCTGCACTTAGGATCTCGATCACTGAACTTTCGCGAATTCAAAATTACTTTACCAAAAGCATTCAATAAATCTGACTTCGACTCAAACCGCATCATGCGCGCCTGGTCCCGTAAACGCTGATGTGGAACTCCTTCGATCACGTAGTCAATGATCTCATCCTCTGAAATAGGAACTCTGTTTCCTAATATGATTTTATCATGAAAATATTGAATAAATTGCTCACTAGCCTGCCAGTGCCTTGCCTCGAACTCCTTACGCAAATCCAACTTCGCAGGTCGATGGTCGAACATGTTCCGCATTCGATCCATTATCTCCTCCGTACTCAAAGCTACATGTTCGGCCTTTGAGTGGAACCAAGATAAGGCGAGGCCCTTTAATTTGCTGCTTATCAGAATCTTGGAGGCGTTCTCGTCCAGCTGATATGAGGAACGCAGTAGCCGAATTTGCTGATCCCACTTCCAGAACGAGTTGCTCGTTCCATCGAAATCCGGCAAGAGCTCACCGATCGATCGTATACTAGGAGACGAAAAACCTCGTGTGTTATTACTCATGGTACTGCCAGAATTACTATGCACACTAGGTTGCTGTCGTCGCAACAGGTGAAGCTTCCTCTGAAGAAGCTCCCTTTCTCGCCGTAGCAACTCAAGTTCCCGTAACAAACTAACATCCCTGTTTGAATCGCTCACATTCCGCACTTCTGACGCCGGTCGGTCAAAAATTCGAGGTTCATCCACGGGGTCGATATCTTCCAACACTTGTGATGTACCTTGTGGCAACATCTCGGGTACATCATTTACCGACTGCTCTCCATCGATAACCGGTCGGCTCCAAATATCGGGGTCGAATTCTGTCAATCGGTCGATCAATTCCGTCTTAGAGCCTGTTATTGTCAACCCGCGGGATTTGAGCATTTCCTTTAGCTCCTTCGCCGTGTATTCATTCGGGGCCCTCAAAACCATTTTGCTCGATGTAAATATTACCGTTCGTGTCGCTCGACCTGACAACAGAGAGGATTCAAAAGTCTGGGGCACACGTACCCAACGGCACGACCTTCGAGAAAATAACAACACAGGTAAACAGGACGGTTACGCCTTGTTCCAGAATATTCGAAGGGAACCGAGCAACTGAAACGTTCAATGTTCGCCCAAATGAAATGCGCAAAACGGATGCTTCCTGCACTCAGCAGCCGAATCAGATAATTCCTGCAGACAGCGAAATCTATATGATTCACAGAAAAATCGAGCACACAGCTCACTTAACGGAATACTTCACCAGTTTCAGATTCACGTTCTTCGAATCCCTTAACTCCGTATCGGATCCAATCCAGTCTGATCCCACTTCTGATTATTGTCGAGCGGTGTGGGCGTATGGGAGTAAAACGAGGCCCAGAAACTGGCAAGAATACTTTATTTCAAATAGACCGGAGATCCCAATCAACACTATCGGGAGTCCGGCACGACACTCACTGCCCGCTACCCGAAAGGTAGCTCGCGTCTGTGTATACATGGGCGTAGCCGGATTCCCCAAATCTACTACAGCACTTACTTCCACGTTTAATTTCAAATTTTGATAAAGATTCATCAAAAGTATAGTTAAGATAATACGCGATACTGAGTGGAATATGTTTTTGAATAGGTGCCGTGTTTCCCGATTTAAGTGTACTCTGCAACTGGTTCTAACATACACTCAATATCGGCGTATATAGCGAACGATACTACCTCTTGATACTTATAATTCTTAATCTTCAAAATTCGTTCCTTTCCTTCTTATTCGAATTTGCGCAATGTAGTCTGTTTTTCGAATGAATTTTTTGTTTTAAAACGACACAAGCATTGACCGCACAATTTCGTCTCATGCTCTCGTTTAGAAATTTGCGAACTTAAAAGTCGCGACAGATTTCAAATCCAAGCGAAATGATACACGTTACCATCTGCACCGTTTGAAAAAATTGCCGTTTCTAACACGAGCAGATGAATTGTCTCTTTATCTGAACGTTGCTGACTTAGATAAATCGGTACGATCACGCTGTTATTTTTTTCGCGTTCAATACCGTAAATGGTAATTTTTAAATTATTCATCCTTTCAAACTTTGGCACGTCCTTCAAACCAATGGTAAAATTTAAATCTTTGTAATTTAACACAGAATTGAAATGTGGGTACGAACTGATTGAGTTTACATTACATGTCGCTGGACACAGATCAGCATTTACCGACCAGAGGAAGCAAAAGGGATCACTATTTTTAATGTTCACAGCTGCGTTTTTGCGTTGAATATCTTCAGGTAATTCGATGAAGGTTGACAAGCCGCCGTGGATAGGAATGTACCTGTTGATGTTCATCGTCAAGTTCATAATTTCCAACAGTGACCAGCCCGATTCTCTTTCTTGGAAGTCTTTGATATTGGTCAACAATTTGTTGTCTCTCGCTTATCGTCCCTTCGCCTCTCTTCCGACATCGTTTAAACTTTTCATAGAGAGATTTTGACGTTTCGATGGTTGTTAAGATCTTTGTCTTCTACCCGATCGTTAGCGTGACGTTTTTTTTTTTTTAATTTTACAGAGGAGCCTAATATTCCGAACACCAAATATTACCCACTTTTCAATTTCCGCGTTCGAACTTTGTTTCTACAATAATTTATAAGCTCCCTCCATAATCTCAATCAATTTCTTACACTTTGCGGTATCCATTTTTTAATCGTACGCGAAGGCTTCGCAAACAATGACGGTGCCGCATTCTTAAAGGGCTTTATACATACGAAGATTTCAAGGTCTTCTAGGAATTGTTTAAACCATAAGACCCTACCACTTGGATGACTAAACCCTTCAGTTGTAATCACCGTTTTGAAAGATAACGGCTGCCGCCTTTTGAGATAAAGGTTCTAGAACGTTGTAACGAGCCGTGTGCCTCGGACCAGAGCGCCCGAGGCCGAGCCGCACGACTCGTACAGCACTACGGCCGGGCACCGCAGCCCGGCGACCGGTTCCCGCAAGCGCGACAACCCACGGCCCGCGCTCTCTCGCAAGCGCGCGAGCCTCCCGGGCACTATAAGAGGTCCGGGAAAATAGAACAAGTCAGAGTCGTAGGAAGGGAGAAAACCCGCCTACACTCTCAAACCCGATTCGCAGAACGAGACTTCGAATATATAGGCGCGAATTCGCATCTCCGAAGATAAATCCGACAAGAGGCGACACGAGCCGAGCTTGTATACCGTGTCACCTCTCCGACCCGGGAGTTCGAACAATAGGGTTAGAATCATTACCGCAGCTAACATATAATTCATATTGTAAACAATCAGTATTAAGTACGATCCCGTTTGTATCCGGTCTGCTCCCAATGTTTTACTTTTAGACCTGAAGCAACTGACGCCGACCGGCAACCGATGTACAACCAATAAACTTTATTATTGTTACCAAAACCTGAGAATATCTTACTCCACCCAGGCATTACTCCTCGGATACTCAAACGCTCTGAGCGGGCCACTGTCGCGGGAAGAGACCCGAACGTGGACCGCGGCGAGCGAGGTTGCCACCTAACTCGCGCCCTTGAGTTCTATCGTTACAACGTTCCAAAGTGCTATCGTCCGACGTTTACGAGAGTCAACGGATTCCTAATCCTCAGAAGTCGACAAGTTCGCAGAAATATGTCACGGCTGACGAGAGCCGACGGATTCCTGCGTCGAGGGAGATAACGGATGTCACCGGAAAATCTGCGGCGACGGACGAAGTTCTCGGATTCGCGATCACCCTTTTGAGAGGTAGCGGATGCCGCCTGATATCTGTACAGCGAGCTCTTTTCTTTGACCGCCGAGCGCCGACAAATTCGCAGAATTACGTTGCGGCTGACGAGAGCCGGTGGATTCCTGCGTGGAGGGAGATAGCGAATGTGACCGGAAAAATTCGGCAGTGGCGAACAAAGTTCTCGGAATAGCGATCACCCTTTTCTTTGAGAGGTAGTGTATGCCGCCCGATATCCGTAGCGCGAGTTCTTTTGTTTGACCGACGAGAGCCGACAAATTCACGGAATTACGTCGTGGCTGACGAGAGCCGACAAATTCACGGAATTACTTCGTGGCTGACGAGAGCCGATGGATTCCTGCGTCGAAGGAGAGAGATAACGGATGTCACCTGAAAGTCGGCGGCGACGAACAAAGTTCTCGGAATCGTCGCGGGGGGCTTCGCTGCGTATCTTCCGGTACTCAACGGCGCCGACGTACGATTCTTGGAATCGAATGGCGGACTATGAATTCGTGGTATCGAATGGCGGACGGCAAATTCCAAACCTCAAGGTCGAGGCTAGTGGGTCGGTCGCGGGAGGTAGGGGGAGGAAACGTTGCGTCAATGTTTCAGGGTGATGGGGGAAGGGGACTTGTAGGAAATGCGGTTGGAGGGAAGGGGGGACTCGCACGCATAGGCCCGCCTGCGCACGTGTGCGTGTCTGTCTACGTGTGCACGCACACGCGTGTATCCAGAACCGGCCCAGTATACCTACTTACGTGTTCCGAAATTTTCAATAATTTATTCCTTCGCGAGCCTTCTTTCTCGACAGTTTCTTCCCATGTAAGTGCATGTAAGAGAAATAATATTCTTGTAGTATTTTTAGTCATGAAATCAAGATATCTATTCCCTTACCTGTATAATTGTTGCAAAGTTTTGACTTTCTCAAATTTTTGTTTCACTCCTTCCGCAGAATATCTTTTCCTTTTTCCACTTTTCCAGTAAGCAACTACTTTTGTCTTATATACTAAATCCACCATACCCTCTCCTTCCGGCACATATAACTCGTCCTCAATTTCAATAGCTTCTAAAAGTTCTTCGCGCATCGGTGGTACTACGTCGTCGACAAATTTAATCAAATGCGGTCTATACGATTCCAAAAATTCTAGTGTTACGTCATTTTCAATGGAAAATTATGTATCTTGTTGACTTCTTCTAACTACATCTCTCAAAAAATCACACAATTACATTTCACGAGTATTTAACGATGTTTGCAAATAGTGTGTAACACCGTATGTTTTCATCAGCAGAAGAATAACATTTACAGAATTTATTAAAACCATTTTTATAAATGACTATCAGCCGGGACGCTCTAAACTACACTCTTTAGAATTGACAATATGTCGCGGAAACTCCAGTACTTATAACCATATTTTCTTATGAGATTAATGAAACAAGTAAGATAATAGTAACCAGAATAATACGATATGCAATGATGAGTGCTCTCTGCGCAACGGGAATTGATGTCCTTTTGTCATTTCAATTGCGACAAGCGAAAAACCAAGTTTCTCGTTCCGTTTAATCTGCAGTAAGATACTAGTAACCAGAACAATATGATATGCAGTTATGAGCTGTCAGCACAATGGGAATTGATGTACTTTCGTCATTGCAATTGCGACAAGCGAAAAAATAAGTTTTCCGTTCTGTTTCATCTATGGATATGTCACATACATCATACGTGTTTCCACTTCTGTTATGAAAAATGTTTGTCCTTAAGGAGGTGTTTTCCACAATTAATAATAATAATTAATAATACTAACACAATTAATAATAATTGATAATATTGAAAATGTTGCTGAATATATTAACAAATCGTATTGATATTCTACCGTATTTAATTTTCTAATACAACGGTTATTACAAATTTAGATTTAACACATTGGAAAAATTGTCCAAAAGTAACACATGATTCTTAATGTTTACGGCTTCCAACGAATTGTTCGTAAAAGCATTTGTTTGTGGTTTTCAGTCGTTTCGTCTCCGCAGGTATTAATACTCTCTATAAATTTCATATGTGCGTCAAGAAGTATGGTTCTTCCTTCTGGTGTATCAGCGATATTTGTCAGTGTCTAAAAATGTCAATAAATTCATCACGTCGAGAAATTAAAATCCTGCAGTTTTGTAAAGAATTCTTCACCTTTATTGTCATAAGTTTCAGCTCTCGACTGTGGTGGTCGTACGCCAATTGAAGTAACCTTCTTATTAATTGCAATTTTAGAGCTCTTAATTTGCCTGGAGTTGTCAATGTCACAGAAGCCATAGTCCCAGCAGCTTTTGTGTATACTGAAGGTCTCTATGAAGAAAAAAAAAGGATAAATTGCAAACTTTGACAAATTGCAGCAAAGACCTCTGTAAATTGTGAGTTGAATCAATTTCGTTTTGGAGTTCTTGAAAATCGCGGAAATAACTTCGTTGGGATACTGCACGTTCCTCGATGACCGAGCATTGCCGCCCACGATTCGAGTGCGGATAAAACATCCCGACAAGAACGAATAGGCTTTGATATAATTATTTTCAGGTCCCGTGTTCCAGTGGGCCTGGTATAGCGACCACGCCCACACCCTGGTTCACTAAAATCCTGTACGAAAATCCTACCTTTATATCCGCCACATCGCACGTTGCGATTGAAATCGGAGTTCCTATTCCACAAAACCTTAAGGTGATGTGAAAGGCGATAAGCAACTCCGAATCCGG
>NW_019394905.1:0-29660 GCF_000612105.2 Orussus abietinus | reverse complement strand
TTTCGCGGGGTTCGCGCGCGCGCAAGCGATTTAGCACGGACACGCACCCTCCTACGGTGGCGCCATCCGTGGACGCTAGGGTGAACTACCTCGAGCGTGGTGGAAATTCGCGGTATTCCGGTCAAATTCCAAGAATTCCTGGCAAATTTTCGGAAATCGAGGCTCGACGACGGGCACGATGACGTCATCTCACGCTCGACGATGGGCGGTTAGCATGGACGAGAACTGTCGATGGCTCTCGAGGTGTCGGTAACATGTCGGTGCAGGAATCTGTATCCAGAACCGCCACTGTTATACTACTTCCAATTTAGGCAATAAGATGGTTTTCAGCGGAGCGACGCGTGACTTCGAGCAAATCAATAGCAATTTCGTCGTCCGTCTGCGGAAAAGGAAACAATATAAGCGCATGCTCCATGGACTAGCATGCTTGCATCGCAGAACCCGTGTAAATGAATGCGAACCGACTCTTGGAGTACAATGCATCTTGGTAACATCATGTGATCGAGATGTTTGAGTGTAGTCAGATAGCCTTGCCATTCATTATAGGTGTCCTCGGTGATAGGTTCATCCCATGTGGTCTTTGTTTGCCACCAGCTCTGCATAATTAACTTGGCCCGTACGATTACGGGTTCCAGAAGACCTAACGGGTCGAATAGCCTAGCGATATGAGAGAGGATCTTCCTTTTGGTTGTTGCCTTCCGTGAATCTTCATTTTGCGTGATGGTATAAACAATCGTACCTTCCGTTGAATCCCAATGTATTCCTAGGGTTTTCAACGTGCCGATTTCATCTAGTAGTAATTTTTTATGCATTTCTGTCTTGGGTAAGTTTTGTATTAAGCCTGCATCGTTCGAAGCCCATTGCCTTAAGTGAAACTCCCCCTGATTTAGCAATTGTATTCATTCATCCCTGAGGGATGCTGCTTCCTCAAAAGTATTCGCACCAGTGAGAAGGTCATCTACGTAGAAATCACGCTGTGTTACTGCTGCCGCTCGTGGAAACCTCGAATCGTATTGTTTCGCTAGAGTCCTGAGCATTTCCACGGCCTGATGGGGAGAGGGTCGTAGTCCGTACGTGATGGTTTTGAGAACGAATGTCTTTAACTCATCCTCCGGTTTCTCACGCCATAGTATGCGTTGGTAAGAGCGGTCATTTGGGTGTATCCTGACCTGGCTAAACATTTTTTCTACATCGGCGGAGATTACAAAGGGGAAAGAACGATAGCGTCTCAAAAGTGAAAAATATAATCTTGAACCGTTGGACCTGGCATTAACGAGTCGTTTAACGCGAGTCCTGTCGTTGTTCGAGCGGAGCCGCCGAAGACCACTCTGACCTTAGTAGTTACGCTATCCCCCTTAATGACCTGATGGTGTGGCAGATAATAACCCCTTTCTGCTCTAAGGCTCTCACAGATCAATTCCATGTGGCTGAAATCTCTATACTCTCGCATAAAATGAATATACTCTTCCTTCAATTTCGCGTTCTGATGTCGCTTCTTCTCCAGGGCATGAAATCGATGCAATGCACCTTGATACGATTGGCCTAGATTTTTGAGCATCCGATTAAAGGGCAGTTTAACAACAAATCTACCCGTTTTATCGCGCTAAACCGTTTCTTGAAAATGTTTTACACATGCTTCGTCCTACGGCGAATATCTTTTTACGTCTGGTCCCTCTTCAATTTCCCAGAAATGCGCGATTTGTTTGTGTAACGTGTAGGTATGTAAATAGCAATAAACTCCTCAGCTACTGTTATCTGCTAAAGCTCGTCCCCCAAAAAGCCATCCCAATTGAGACTTTTGAAGAACTAATCCGTAACGTCCTATTTTGATTTTACCGCTACGAAGGAGATAAAAAAGATTTCCATCCCTAACAAAACATCAATTTCTGCAGGAATGTGAAACTCAGGATCGGGCAAAGGCAAATTCTCCGGGAGAACTATTCGTGCTACGGTGATTGGCTGGGTTGGAAGCTGCTGTGCTATCTCCGGAATGATTAAAAGAGTTAATTGCCTCTCGTAATTAGTATGCATCAATTTAATTTGCGTGTCAACCAAATACCTTATATTGGTTGGTACTTGATTCAAGCCCGTTACGGGGATGTTCGTTTTCCGTTTGGGGAGTCTTAACCCTTCAGCAAGTCTCTCAGTGATAAAATGAGATTGCGCGCCGGGATCTATCAGAGCTCGGCATGTGTGTTGTTGATCTTGGTGATCTTGAATTAAAGTCTTCGCGGTTACGAGGACCACTTGCGTGGAAGTATTAGCATGCAATGCGACGCTTGTCGAAGGTGCCGAAGGGGCGTTTTGGGAGCCTGTAGGCTGCTGATCCGAATGCAGCAGAGTGTGGTGTTTTTTGGGGCATTTTTGGATGGATCGTCATTCTTGAGCTCTATAATTTGCCTGCAGACAGTTTATGCATAACCCTTTTTACTTTACAAAATACCACCTATCGGTTACAGCTTGTTGTAGGAAGGAGGGGCATTCGCAAAGCTGATGTCCTTCCTTACAACAGACGCAACTAGGCCTTTCGTTAGATGAATGGAAGATTTGTTGATACTTATTCGATTGACGATGATTACTGGATTTGATGGGTTGTTACGGGGCGGCCGAGCGGATGCGAGGCCGGGGTAATTCGAATGGAGATTACCCAAATCTTGCGCGTAACGATTATTTTAAGTTTGTGAGGAGATTGATCCGAGCCGCTAGACCAATTCCTCTGGTGGGATTTAGGGAAGTGAGGAATAAAAAAGGGGTGCGGACAAATGGCTATGTGGCTATTGTATTAAGATTTGCGTTTATTCGTACGTGAAGTCTGAACTACAATCAGCTGGAAGGGCACCCGAGGTGCCTTGACCTAATTTCTCTAGATTAATATACTTCCGCGTCGCGGCGGTTCGGGTGTCGCGATAGCGCGCTTTAGCGGCGCCGGTGTGCTGACTCGGGAATTCTTACTATTTTAATGGCGGTCTGCGCGTGATTCTATTTCGCGATGCTGAGATTCGAGCTCAGCTGTTTAATGGAAGTCGATGGATTCTTAATCTATCCGGTTGACCGGAGCAAGGCATGGAAATCGCGATAATGGTTAGAATTCGGTTTTGGTCGGAGATGAAGGGTTAATAAATAAACTAGAATGAAAATGAGGATGAATCGAGCTTGCGAAGGATCCTCTACCTAGCTTGATCAGCGGACGGATTCGGTGACAGTCTATTTTGATCGACCCAACCGGATGACTGTGCGTGAACACCTTCATCCCGTAGCATGCCCTAGGGTTGGAGGTCTCCTAGAAGCCTCCCGTCCAACGGAAGTCGCAGTGCCGCCGTCTAGTCCTGACTCGGTGGTTGGATCGCTGGAGTACCGGATGGCGCTACTGCAGCTCGCAGGATAGTGGTCCTTGGCAGGGAGTCCTATGGTCTCGGTCTCTGACTCGCTAGGAACGGAGTACCGGGGACCAGGAGCTCCACTTCAGTTTCGATGACGACTGACGTTGACTTACGTCAAATTGACTAAAGTTTCGACTAATGACTTATGACTTATGACCCTCGTCTTGATCGGACTGCTGGTTTTATTGGCAGGATGTTCTCATTGGTGAGGGCTTCCTAGGGCCCAGATGAGGGTGGCGTTTCTGAATCGTGCTGATGCGTTGCGGAGTCATCAGGTTGTTTGCCCCGGGTCGGTCGGTGACTTTTGGAACCGTTTGGCCGATGAACTCGTTGGATTCTTTCGCAAGAGTTTCGCGTTTCTTTACTCGGATTTCCATGGCTAGCTCCGGTGATTGAAAAATAGGGTTTTTCCCTATGTTAGGGTACGGAAGGTACCTACGTAACAGGGTTAACAATGACCTCAAATTGTTTCGGGTTCGTTGCTTCGAGAGTTTGCTGGCTTTTATCCAGGAACTCCGACAATTCCTTGAATGTTGGCATTCGAGAATCGGAGAGCGATTCCTCGCACCGATCGCGTGTGTCCTTATAAAATTTGCTAAGTATTATTCCGATAAGTAATGTATCCCAAGAGTCGGTGGGTAGTTTCAAAGTTTTAAGAGCCCTAAGGTGTCGTACAGTAGTGAGTAACTGGCCCAATTGAGAAGCATCTGCCTTTTTTAGTGCAGGAGCGGTAAGAATCTCGTTAACATGTTTAAGAATAATTAAGCGTTCATTATTGTAACGTTTCTTTAGAAGATTCCAGGCGACTTGATAATTGTCTTCCGCTAGCTCCAAAGAGTGGATAATATCAGCAGCTTCTCTCTTTAGGCAAGAGCGTAAGTAGTGAAGTTTCTGTCGTGCAGGAAGTGAAGGATTGCAATCTATCACGGATGCAAAGGAATCGCGAAAGTTGACCTATCTATCGTAAACTCCGTCAAAGGTTGACAATTCAATTTTTGGTAACCTACAATGGGCATTGCTCTCATGAGTAGTTAACGGAGATGGAATACTACTAGCCGTACGAATTAGAATTGTTCGTTGTCGGAACGATTCGATAAACGCGGTCGCCTGTCCTACTACTTGAAGCCATCTATTTTCGAACTCGACGCGATCTGACTCTCCACTCGACGTCGTACCAGTTTCCGCTTCCTCCAATAACTCGATTTCTGTTTGCACATCGTCGTACTCCTTCCATGTGTCCTTAACGCGATCTAGTAAGGCCCTAATCGTGGGAACCTGACTCGTTTCATTACATTATGAAATGGTTCTTTGGAATCGTGTTAATTGCGCCTTAAGAGTACCGCGCTTGTTTCAAGGATTTAACTTTATCTGCCGACATTTCGGTGTACCTTAATTTGCGGGATCGAAGGGAAAGATAAGAGGAGGAATAGCGACTTAATGACTCACTACTTGTTACCCTTAAAGAAGTCGAATGACTCGGCTGACTTGGATGCCTCGGGTTGACTGTTATTCCCTCTTCGTCTCAGGGGCTCCGCAGATGCTGTATCTCCATGTGAATGTCTTCCACGTGGTCACGGTTGTTTTAGTGATTACCTATCACTGCGCTGCTTTCACGAGGATGCTGACGCAACGTATCGAGACGAGTTTCTTGCCTTGAAACTTCACGAAGTTCACTCGCGTATCCGATCCGTGTTTCTATGAATTGTTCGCCGCGTGATTGGGCGCGTGTCAGCTTCCGAGATGATAGGCATATCCGGCTCGAAGGACCAAAAAATGTAACCGTGAGGCGAAGCTTATAGGTTATTCGCGACTTGATTTTAAATCGCTTTCCACGAGAATGGTGAAGAACCCTTAAATTCGTCGCCTAAGGATGAGGAGATATCTGAGAAATCAAGAGTTGTTCTCTCCTCAAGTGTTTAATGAATTCTGACTTGTACAAAAATGTTTTTTTTTAACAAACATCAGGTAGGCGTGGCCACGTAGTGATACATCAGCTAATTGGTATTTCAAAATATGGGAGGAGATTCGCTGCGCCAATAGGGTGTTCGAAAATCGCTGAATTTTAGGTTTTTCCAAAAAGGAGTCGCACGGAAAGGGAAGCACTTGTAGTGGGAGGTACCGTTACCTGAACGGGCGAAAGTCTTTTCCAAAATGACGAAGCAGCTGTCTCGATCGGCAATAAAAATTTCCTAAAGGATCGGCTGCTTGCCAGATGCGGATGTGATGGAAGGTCAGCTCTTTTCCGAGTTACCTTTACACATTATCCTAAAATCTATAGTGAATTTAAGCTTAAATAGCTGTAGCCTATTTATGATTCAAAAAGAGGATTGAGTTATAAACTGAAATGATTCTTAGAATATCTGAATTCCGACGGATATAATGAGGTCGCGTTATGTACACTTGACTCATTTAGTTCATGGCGATTAGGGTACGAACACATTGAATATAGAAAAGAACTTGGAAAATATTCCTCATGTATATCTGGCACTGGAATGATATTTTAAGTACAATATTAGATCATGTACTGTGACGATGCACCCTGTGGGCGATCATCCCAAGGCTCCCCGTGTTAATCATTAATCCTGGAAAACATAAAATCCTTTCCGAAGGCAGTGGAATTATATTTTATTTGCATTTACTTCATCTACGTCTTATTTCAGCACGCTCGACGCTCGAGGCCGAGAAGGTCGAATATCCGTTGCGCCACCTTTAATGTTTTTTGATAACATAAGTAGTGTGTAGTTTAGATGTTAGGACGTCCTCGCGGTGAGGCGAGTGCGGACAACACGAAGATGGCAACATCCATCGCGGGACATGGGGATTCCGGAGGGATCCCGGAAGAGGACGAGTGACGGTGGCAAAGGAGCCTCGTCCCGCCGCCGCCCATGGATGCCGTGTCCGCGCGAAGTAGGGCCAAGCCAAGCCACCTGCGGTCCCGCGGTTGACGGTAAGCGCCGACCCATGGCAGCGTCGCTGGGGCACCTTGTCCGTATACGGATTTCCGGCCCCTCACCGATGGCGAGAGGAGAGCGCTTTGCCGGAGGTCGTGGACCCCCCCCCCCGCGTCACCTTTGCTTCTAGGGAGTCCCTAAAAGGGCGGCGAAGGGTGTCCTATTTGCGTCGCCCTCCTGCGCTGAGGCCAGGGTGCGGTGACCCCAGGGCGGAAGGGCCCGAGGGTCCTCTCACCCGGGAGCCGTCGCATCAGGGGATGTCGGCAACCTCGGTCTACATCTCGAGGAACTTTGGCTCAAGGGAGCCCTGGATCGGCGCCACCGAAACCCCGAAAAGCTAGGCCTCTGGACGACATCCACCGCCAGCCCGATGACGTTACGCTCCAGCCGTGCGCCCGATTGGACCGCGGGCGCGCCTCAAATGCAGCGCGCGAATACGTGCTCCAGGCTGGCTCACGCCGCGGCTGACAGCGCTCGAAATTTAGGAGAATCCCGAGTTTGATTGCTGTCAATTGGCCAGCACAATTTGGCAGCCAATGACGGCCAATCATCAAGAACTTTAAGTCGCCGCCTAGCCTGCCCGGAGGACCACGGCGAGGACCCGGTCTTCTTGATCTTCGAGCGTCGAGCGGTACGGACATGTACGAGCCTCTGATCGCTGCCGTAACCGATTCCATCGCGGCCGTCCTTATCACCCGCAGCTGCCTGGGAAAGATCGGCGCATTCGGTGGGCTAAGCACCGAAGGAGCATCGCCGCACTTGCTGAGCCCGAGTTTTGAGAGTGCAGTAATTTTTGTAGAGTTTGGAGTAGGGTTTTACTTCGGCCTATAGCAATGGGCTTCTAGGAATCGTCGGAATTCATCGCTAATACATTGGTAAGCACTGGTAGAAGTCTCAGTGGAGTGCACAAAAAGGACGCTACTTTCGCCTCAACGGCGAATTCACCTGCCTGAAACCACTACATTTTGAATGATATTATGCACAGCTTGAGTGCGATTTTGCAGAAAATTTTCGTAAATTCGAAAAAACATGACGCACAGGAACATTTGTGTGAGTGTGCAATACGTGCTCGCGAAAATGTTTGTCAGAACCTACCTCGACCATCTTGGAAGGCCGTCAGGAACGTCATATTGCGACAAAAGAGACGGACGTTAGGAAGAAAGGCCGTTTTGTAAAAATCATAAATTTAAACTATTCATATAACGAAATTACTACAAACATTGAAACTTTGGAAACATTTGCAAAAATAATGAGAGTTAAGTGTATTTTCTATTTAAAAAAATCAGTCATTTGTGAACGTAGATGTTCGAGCATAAATTTAGCGATCGTTTTATGCCTGTTGGGTAGGAAATATTGCAATGTCAACCTTAACGTCACTCTTCTTGCCACTTTGTGTTACAACGTTATGAACACAATCCACCAAGAATCACCCTGAATGCCGACAACGGACGAATCACACAATGATCTTAGATACCACATGTAATTACGCTGGATTTTCCGCCTACTATTAGTAAGAAAAACTATTCCCACTGTGTACAAACGTCAAAACATTGTAACGGGTCTAACAGTGACCGTGCGCCAGTGTACCGCGACCATTAGTTCGGCGAAATTCGGGCATGCGCAGCGATATTTGCGAGTAAGTAGGGAGCCCTGGGAAAGGGGACCGCCGACCGAAAGCGCGAAGTATCGCGAACTGCACTTAGATTGTGAATTTCTAATGGGAAAGACGTCAATCGTGAACTTCGAATCAATAAGTCACTGGAACTCAAACTGCACTTGGATTCTGCTGAACCCGCGGACGGAGAAAATCACCTGCCGTTCGTGACGGGATCCGTTCATACTCTCGGAGAACCAGGTATTGCCGCCCACGAACCGAGGTAGGGCTAAACACCCCGAAGCGAATGTATGCCCTTTTATTTGATTATTTTCAGGAACTAAAAACCAGTGGGCCTGTCACGGCCGCCGTCCCACCTCCTTGTAGCTCACATCCTTCCACCAAATTCTATCAACTTCCTATCGGCTCTGTATTGCAGCAGATTCCAATTACCATAACCTCCGCCAAGCCTTACACCAGTCAATCGTCGCGACTGGAATAGGATTCTCAAGTCGAGTTTAAATAAATAAACTCAAATCTCACCCAGTGCAAGAGCTCGGATCAAGTACAGACCATTATAACGTGGAAACGATCCTACTTATCAGAGTCATAGATATATCTGCATCGCAGACATGCAACAATCTCGGAAAAAAGTTCCTGCTATTTCTTGCCTTGTGTAGTTGAAATGGAACTATAATCCATGTTGATTATGGTGTGAAATTAGTTGATTTCTGGTAATATCGCTCGAAGGTAAGAATTGTTGCAACATATACTCACCATGCATGACTGTCGGGCTGATGGCGAGAAAGTTGACGCAAGCTGCACCTGTACCCTGCCCCATGAGGGTTACGTTTCCAGGATCCCCACCAAAAAGCGCAATGTTTTGCTGGACCCAATGAAGGGCGGCGATCTGGTCCATAAGCCCATAATTTGCGACCCTCGCTTTCAAGTGCGGCGCAATGTTGGCATTGAGAAATCCAAGAACACCCAGCCGATAGTTCATCGTAACTATCACTTGGTCCGTGTAGCTGGCCAGCACGCTACCGTCGTAGGGGTTTCCGCTACCCCAGTCGTAACTCTCTCCATGGACGTAAAGAAGAACCGGATGTTTCCTCATGCTTTCCGTCATACCTGAAACACAAAGAGGTTTCTTGCATATCTCGGCAAACACTTTAGAAAGATCGAGAACCACACACTTTGGAAAAAAAAAAACAATCTCAAGGAATGTAACGAAAGCAGATAAATCCATATAATCTTGTGATACCAATGAAAAATTTTAATCCGTATCAGCGTTTTTGAATTATCTGTTCATATCAGTACCGCCTGTTACGGCCAGTATTAGTGTCTTCGGTTGGAATTATATCAAGAAACTAGGTACAGTTTCGTGCCAAATACATATAAAAGCGCATATAAATACGAAGCTTTATGAGCACTGTATAAGGTGCGAATCATTCATAGTCACTATCTGCGAAGTTTTGCCTGTCGCGCCAAACTGAACAGGAAATGTCGTTCCTTGCATAGATTTACTGAGAAAGTGCTAACCTAAAGATAAAATTAAAGGCTCAAAGAAATTTAATTGACGGCGACAAAATAAAATTCATCTATATCTTTTTCGACAGTAATGTGACTTTGAATACTTGAGTGGTAACATAACTTGGTGCGCCATGTTACCGACATTTATATTTATGTTGACGCCAATTACACGCGACATTAGAAATGAGACGAAATAAAATATTCTATATGTCAGGGAAGTAGACTGGTTACAAAGAGATCGATGAAAAATTTAAGAAATCCCCTGGGTCTATAAGTTTTGATACCCTAAATGACCAATGGCACCATCTACCACATTTAGCAGCAACTAAATTTTTGCTCTTAGAGAGTACTTAGAGAGCACGTGCTGATCACGGAGTATCCGAAAATTGTCCAGCACATCTTTATAGAACTTCTCTCGATATTTCCCGCATGAATCTGTAATGATCGATTACTATAGTATTTTACATTGTTACGCCTACGTCCCGCAAGTATCCGGTATCAATTCTTCGATCGGCGAAACAATAAAAAAATGTGTTCTTGGTTCTAGTCTGGAGTAAGTAAATACATTTTTATCGAAAAATGAAATTTTATAAGTTTCAAGATCTTTATTAGGACCTACATAGTTACATGCCAAAGTTTCAAATGATTTGGTGCATCCAGTCCTGAATAAAATTTTTTGTAATTTTGACGATTCAAAGGCCAGTTTCAGATCACCATTATCAGGTCTTCGGGATCGAAAATTGTTTTACAGTTTATTAATCTACGAACGAAATGAACTGTCGCATTTAAAGTGAAATGAAACCCCTTTAAATAAGTCGATTTAAGTAAAACACTTATCTAAGGGTATTGTACTGAACTGTTCGAAATTTTGACACATAACTCGTGAACGCCTAAGAATTATCCTGACACTTTCAAAATTTGAATTTTAGTAAACAAATTTTCGACAGCCTAGACCAGAACTAACAACAAGATGGCGACGAGCTCTCATATTTCGATCAATATCCAGTTATTGAAGGCTCTGATATGAGAAACGAAAATGTTAAGACAATTATACAACAATTTAGAACACTCTGGTAATCGAGACATTTTTCATCTGGACGGAATAAAGGCAAAAAAAGTGTGTTATGCGTTTCTGTGCTAAAACGATGGTAACACGAGGTCTCGTAGAGAAAATTTAGTTGCCACTGAAATAACAGATGACACAGGGTGGCACTTTGCAGTCATTTAAAGCATCCAAAACCACGAATCTAGGCGATATCTAAAATTTCATCTTGATTTTTTTATAATTACTGTACGGAAACTCGATTTAGTTTCGAGCCAAACACATTTTTGAGCGAGAAAATTGTAGCGTCGAGTGATGCAAGAAGCTCGCCCTGCGCGTTGAGTTCCAGCGAGATGTTACAGAATTCTATACAGTAAGGATTGAGATTTCAGGAGTGGGAGATATTGGAATATCATTTCTTTATTGCTACAGATAAAGGAATGAACTTTCAATCAACCCAAAAAATCAGAAATTTTTAAAAATTTACCCGTCATTGATTGCTGCTGTTACTCCCTGTTTTATGAGACTTTGGGCTTAGGTGTTGTAGGGTGATGGTGTGTAGCCCGGTTTGTTGTGTTTCGTCCCGGGTCTGCCTGTGTGTGGACTCGTCAGTAAGGCTATCAGGCAGACCCTGCCTTAGACACCGAAAAATCTCTCCTGAGCGGGATTTGAACCCGAGAGACTACATGGTATGAGCGGTGAGTGTAACCGCTGGGCTATCGAAGGCCTGTGTCGAAGGAAGAACTTCTAATATATATATGCTATGACCGCCACAGTACTCCCCCGCCAGTGACAACGATATATGAGGTCTGCTGGCGGTTGAAAAGTGCGTGCCGTGTACGAGGCTAGAGTGCGCCGTTGTACGATAATAATCAGCCACGTACAATGTGAGCCGTGCGAGTACGTGGCCTGGTTGCGCCGTTGCGTACAGTGTGTGTGTGTGTGTGTGTGTACGTGGCTGGTTGCGCCGATGCGTACGAGGCTAGGAAGCGCACGCGCGTGCGTACGAGGCTAGTTGCCAGAGAGCGGGAGAGAGGCGAGTCGTCGCTAGAAGTCTGGAATAGGACGAAAGGTAGAAGGTTTTTGTGCGTGTGCGTGTTCAATCACGTCGGGGTCACCACTTTGGGCTTAGGTGTGGGGTGATGGTGTGTGGCCTGTTTGTTGTGTTTCGTCCCGGGCAAGTAAATGCAATATTCATTGCAAACAAAATCTGGGACACGAACATGTTTTCAGAAGAAAGTGAGAAGGAAAAAAGCCTTAGTTTCATCTTTAAAATCATTAGATAAGTATTACATTTCTTATGAAGGTAAAGGGTTAGGTTTTGCAACATCGATTCTTTGGAAGATTTATTTGTAACAGGTGGAGTGAATAATAGTACCAGGCCCTCAGCAAAGGAGTTGGAATTCAAGTAAGTACTGAAACCGAGACGAAGTATACATGTATAGCAGAATGTGTGCTATGGCCGATTTGACATCCTCGCGACTAGAGCGTTAGTTTATCCTAAAAACAAATTAAATCTATTCTCCACTAACGGGTCGAGGGTACCTGAGCTCGTATTCCGCGACCCTTTGCGCAGTCCTTGCAACCTAACCGCTCTATTAAGAGTCGACGACTGCCATTAACCCCCCGTGGTCAATGCGCCGGTCCCTTTCTTTCAGTTTTGAAGATCCTTTCTTCAAGTATTCATTTCCATCGCCTTTGATTCGCTCATGTGATGTTTGGCTCGCTTCAGTTGCAAACTCGTCTCTAACGTTCCGAGCAGGACAGTTTATATCTTTACCACTTCAGCTTAAGTTTCTGAAGTTCGGTCCGTTCTAAGTAAGGGCAATTTGTCTCCATCGTCCCTTAGTCCTTTTCCCAGTTCTACTCAGAAGTCCTCGTTCGACATCCTAATTTGCAGTCCCCATTCACGCCTCTTCAACTCTATTAACTTCCCTTTCCTCGCTTCTCCTTAACCAATCGGCTGCATAGCAAAATGAATTTCGTTTACCTCATCGACCTATCGTTTTTTTTTTATCTTCCCCCATCGAGATCGACTTCCAAAGACTCGAAGTCCTTGCCAAAACTCCACCCTCCGGAAACTCTCTCCGGGTCACACTTCGTTTAGGTTGTCTCTCCAAAAATCAAATTCGACTGAACAGTGTTACGTCTGGGATCGTGAGGAAGGGGAAATTCGTGAGGAAGCGAAGCCGCACAAAGGCTTCGTGTCNTCCTTCACGATTAGGGGAAAGAAAGAAGGAAATTCGTGAGGAAGCGAAGCCGCACAAAGGCTCCGTATCCTCCTGCACGATTTAGGAAAAAGGAAGAATTTAACCTGGGAAATGGGAATCGGTGAGAGATAGAAATTTATGGGTCCCCTCAGCGAGTCCTACGCGGACTTATCCGTATTGGTTCGAAAGGAAGGAAAAAAAAAAAGAAAAGAATTTCATTTAACAAGGTTTATTAAAGAAAGGGGAAATGGGTTTACATGTGTATAGTTCGTGTGTGTGTGTGTGTGTGTTTGTGAGTGTTTCTAAATACCTTATAATATTCCCTTGGAGCTGGATCCTCGAATAAACGGTCGCGAATGGACTAAGTGAGAACCGAGGTTCAGTAAAGCGTGTAGTCGAAAAAGAGATTCTGGTCGCTTTTTGGATTGGAAAAATAATCTTGTCCTCGCAGCTTGAACGCTAGTTTTATATGTTTTCCACCCCCGACGTTTGAGGCCCCAAAATCTGGGTAAGGGTAAAAGTCAAATTCCTATTGGAGGAATTTGGAGTGGTGGGAGTTGGAAAAATTGTTAAATGGGCAAAATGTATAAGAGTGGGATTTGGAAGGCTCTAATTGGAAGAGGAATTGGAAAATCAGGATTTCGGGGGATGAGTGGGATTTTGGGACCTTTGGTTGGAGGAATTGGCTTGGAGTGGGGAAATTTAGGAAAAAATGTTGCTAGGAGAGGGAGTTTGACGTTACCCCTTTTTTTTGGAAGAGTAAATGTTTAAAACTTGAGCCGAATTTATGGCCTCGCACGTGCAGGGGTGGTGTCGGTTATCGCGGGGGTCCCTGTTCCCTATCCTAGATTTTATGAGTCTTCAAGTAGGGACCCCGCTGTCTTACTCGCTATTTCCCAGGGTCGGCGGGTCGCGGGACCGAAACAGGGTGGCCCCGAATTGCTTGAGTCTAAACAAAAAATGACAGGTTTACTATTTTCTTAAGCGACATGGGCCTCCCGGTCTCAGTCCGATGCGCGAGCCGATGCACGTGCAGGATTTTATATATATATATATTTACTTATTACGAATGCACATGCAGGGAGCGTTACGTGGGACGTAACAACAGCCGTGTTAGGACTAATCCATAATCTAGTAATTATAACGCTAATTTCTGATTTTTAATACTCTCTGCAGCGATCTGGGTGTTCTATTCTTCTTTAGTTCCAGTTCCGTTTATTTCCCTCGTGTCTCTCCATGTCATATAGCATCATTGATTCCGTCACGTACTCATACTCATAACTTAAACTGATTTCTAAACAGTAACTCTCGCGCTTCGCTCTCTTATCTACCACCGCGGTCCTTTAGCCCTTGATTCGTTTCTTTCTAAGAACCCCTGGTCCTGTAGCCCATTTTTACATTGTCCACCTAAGTCTCCTTAAACAACATTAACTGTTACCTTTCTCGGTACTGACTAACCAATCGCCTTCGATTATCAATCCCACTTTGATTTCTCTGTGCGTATCAGCAAACGCTCTGTAAAAAACTCCGCCCTAGAGGAGAGCATCCGAAAGCGCTCTGGACCAAAGTTCCTCTGGACATCTTGAGAATAAAATCATCTACCGCGAGAAACGGACGTCTCCTGCTCTCAGAGACAATTAAGTCTCACCGCGACTCCAAATAGTCACCCACTAAATCGTACTTTGCGACCGCCGCTTTTAATAGTTTCACATTAGAAAATTGTAATCTGAATTGACTGTTACCTTTAATAGATTTTCTTTGTTACGGATCAAAGTCATGTGCTCGAAATCGTATTACCGACCTGACGCGAGATTTCGTCGAGAATTGACGAGTCCCCTAAACTCGGCTTTCACATCCAGTGCAACCCACATTCGAACTTTCTTTCGAACATCCGCAACTAGCCGTGCGACCATCATCGTTCCGGCACTATCGCGTCTTTCGATTTCCTGCGCGACCTTCCGCGTCCGCGGCACAACGAAATTCCACCGCTTCTAAAGCTCCTCGCTGAGCTGACCGTTTGAAGTCTCCTCGTTCAAGATAATCGCGCAGATTACGCGCGCTTGCGACCGCCATTCAAGACATCGTAACCTCACCGCCTCGTTATTTCATCCGCAAATAATCTTATAATTTCATGATCACCTTGCCGCGTAAGTATTTGTTATCGGGTATCGCTAGTGTTAATTAATAAACTATTTGTTATCGCCTATTCACGCTTCGCACCCACCCCGAAATTCTCGTTCGCGTTCTCTTGCGCTAACAATCGGTAGTGCAAAACGCTATAACAATGTACTACGAATGGTTAAAATAAATAAGATACGGACCATGTACAACCAAGGAACACATATACAGGGTTTAACAGAACTCGTAGTCACGGTTTATACAGCGCTATCCTTGTTGAAAAAGGAGTCGAAAAGTCGTGTACCATTTTTTCCTACAGTGTATAAATTTCCTGTTATCACTAATTGAAGCACAGCCAATCAGTCGCGTTCCCGAAAGGAAGGCATAGCGGAGAGGACGCCTGTAAGGCTGTTACGCCGCAAACACAGCCCTACCGGGATCCTATCCGCTAGGCGTTCCGTTCAGGAACGCGATTGATTGGCTGGGCTTGATGTAGTCATTACAGGAAATTAATACACTGTAGGAAAAAAATAATATAGGAGTTCTCGACTCCTTTTTCAACAAGGATAGGAATAGTACTAAAACTACTAAAATACTGAGGATAAGTCCTATGAGTATACTTCTAGTGCTCGTCAAATAAAATGTTATTTCAAATTGAGTTTGTAATTTTTCTTTATTTGGTTACGTCTAAATTTTAATTTTTATTATTTGGTTAGATTAAATATAAAATGATGTACATTTTTACAGACATACGATTTTGGGGGAAAACATAAATTTTTGAATAGATGTACGTGCATTATGCAAGGCAAAATATACTATAACGATTGGCAACGTATCTGATATATTGTTAGGTTCTTGAAGGGATGAATGTACTCTCGTATTTGACGAAAATAGTTGGTTTCCATTTTTTTATAAAGGAAAAACGAATTGAACCATTTTTACAATTGCAAAAGGAAATTTAAATATTTTACTTCGCACAGATGGCATTGAAATATTTTTGCTATCAGTTGACCCGCAAGTGGTCGACGATAGGCAGTGCACCGTAGCGGTGTCCTTCAATCTTCTAGAAAAAAACAGATTAAGTGTGAAAAAGATCTCCAAATGCATACTTGTTTCTTTCTTTAAATTTGAAAATAGTTAAAATAGCTTTTTCTTCGTGGAAACTGGTAAGCAACTATTTTTGCCAAACATGACTGCCCTCTTATTCATTTGAAAACTCCAACTAGATATATTGCTAAGTGGTTTAGCTTATTTCGTCGCACGTAATACATGCATTTCTATTCCAAAACTTATATTATCTCTTAATATCACAAGGGTGTAAAAATCAAGACAATTTTATATTTCATCTAACCAAAAAAAAAATAAAAAATTAAATGAAACGAAAATTATTGCCACCATTGACAGATTGACGGTTCAAAACTGTTGCGCATGCGCACACTTTACTTATTTAGTATCGCCGTCCATGTATAGTGGCGTTGGTGTGCCTTGAATTCGTGGAAGCTCTCTCCGTATAGAACAAATAGGTATCAACTATCTAGTTAGTATATAGATCAGCGCTGGGACCGCAGCTTTATGACCAGACTACCATAGCGCCACTTGCGGCAACACTGTGGAACTTGAAAGGAATACGGGCAGAAGACGACGATGAACACGTTAAATGAGCCAAACGTAACCTTCAATATTTTCAGATTGGTATAGCGTATAGCGGATGGCTCTAAAAAACTAGAAAAAATTAGAAAAAAATACCGGCTCTACAAAACGGGACGTACTTTGATTATGCCAAACACTGGTCAATGATAAGTTCTCTTAATTGAGAAATGAATATTTATCGAATTGATGTGCCGAACTTTGGCGTTAAGTATTCGGTGCCGTTCGTTCATGCTTTCAAATGTATTTGGCGCGAAACTCTACTGAGTTACTTGATAAGGGAGACGTTTGCGTTTTTAACATTCGATAAATAATGTTTCCTGATCTTTCTTGATGTCTTTCTGAAGTCCAATAATTACGGAGCGAAATCATTTTGAGAAAATAAGCATCTGAGGGCACACATTCATTATTACGACCACGTTACGCCGAATTGCTCGTTTGGCAAAAAGAGGGCCAGAATTTTCAGAGCGGTCCAAGAGGAACAACTTGCGGTATAATTCCGAATTCAGGCCAGATATGAAGTACTTCTTGGACAACTCCATTAGTGCAGTTCCGCTATTCAATGCGCCGGAAACACTGGATTCCATACTTTTTCAAGTGCCCATGAAACCACTCCGTAAGCTTTTGAGCGAGCCGCAACTTTTTGTGAGATATATACCTAATCAATATTTAACCTCTGTATCGACAAAAACCATCGATTTCACCTGTAACTAGTTTCATCAAACGCAATGATACCGTGGGTACACATTGAAATACGTAGGCAATTCCTTATTTTCTCTGAACGCAGTGGAAAACTGGCAGAAGCGGGTCAAACCTGAAATTCTAAACAATTTAACCCGGCTTTCTATCTTGGTATCAACAATTCAGTAAGTAATCTATTTTTTAATATTAAATACTAACATTAAAAGATTCTCCAGTCGGATGTTTGTATAACTCTATTCATTTAATCATTTAATTCTTCATATTAGCCCGTTATCAAACACCCAAGAAAAAGATTATTTTGTTGTTCAATTTCTTTCAAAGGAAAAATCGATGCGTGGTGTTACGTCTGGGAAAGGATAAAAGGATTTTGGAATTCCGTGAGAGGAAGAGAAGCCGCACAAAGGCTCCGCGCCTTCCTTCACGATTAAAGAAAAGGAAAAGGAAAGGAATTTCGTGAAAGAAAGGGAAGCCGCACAAAGGCTTCACGCCTTCCTTCACGATTAAAGAAAAGGAAAAGGAAAGGAATTTCGTGAGAGGAAGGGAAGCCGCACAAAGGCTTCGCGCCTTCGTTTACGATTAAAGAAAAGGAAGGAAAGGAAAAATGGGAAATAGAAATCTTGTGGGCCTCTCAGCGAATTCTATGCGAACCTATCGATATTGGTTTAAAGGAAGGAGAGAAATGGAGTTTCATTTTCATTAGGTTTATTGTATAAAAGATAAACGTGAGGATATACAAATGTGTGCGTGAGTATGTATGTGTGTGTGTGTGTATTTCTAAATACCTTAGTTTCTTCCTTGAAGCGACGTTTGCTCCTCGAACAGAATTTCTGACGTAGGAACTTGCTTCAGGGATTAGTTCGCACGAGAGTGAGTCTACGAGTCCAATTCGTAAGTTCGGATTGTAAGTTCGAGTGTGAGATCGAGATTCGAGTTTCGAGTAAGTTCGAGTTCGTTCGAGTGTCTCGAGTGCTTCGAGTGTTTCGAGTTTTGAGAGAGTCTTCGAATATGTCTTCGAGAGTAACTTCGAGTGAGAATTTGAAAAAAGGATCTATAACCTTATTGCCTCATCTTATAACTTCTAATGAATGATCGCTTGCTGCTTAAACACTAGCTTTTATACGATTTCCACCCTCGACGCTTGAGTCTCGAAATTCCGGCAGTGGGGCATGAAAATGGCTTAAATCCCCGATGGTGGGGTTTAGAAAGAATCTCCCATTGGAGAAAAGAGTTAAAACCATGTTTTAGGGAAAGGAGTAGGGTTAGAAAAAAATCTCTTATTGGAGGAAGGGGTTGAAAAATACGTTTTTTAGGAAGAGAAGTTCGGAGCGAAGAATTTGGGAGAAGTGTCCTCGGGAGACGGAAGTTAATGTTTACTTTTCTGGGAATAGATTGCTAATGTCGCCGTTCTGCCGGGACTCACGAGCTCCCCAGTGCAGGGGTGGTATCTGCTTCGCGGGGTCCCCTTTTCTTAAATATTTTGAATATTACGAGGAGCAGCTAGGCTCGAGGTCTTCGGGACCCCTTTCGACTTATATACTATTTAGGTAGCGTGGTGATAGCCTCTCGCAAGAACTAAGATGGGGGGCCCTCGGTTGTCTGGATTGAAAAGAACGAATTTTAGACTCGATGAGTCTATTTCTTTGAACAAGAAAAATCCTGGGCCTCCCCGGCTAGTTTGATACGCGGACCGATGCACGTGCAGGGAGCGTTACGTGGGACGTAACAGTGGCCGTTCTGTGTATTAGAAGTAAAACTAAGTTAAAAAGAATGATTCAATATCGTTAATTACTGTTAATAAAACTTTCAAGAAATTCCCTTACTTGTTAGGTACTGGTTGTTTTGACATGATTATTCATATTTATTAAGTGAAACTT
The DNA here is from genome assembly GCF_000612105.2 of Orussus abietinus. Taxonomy (NCBI): domain Eukaryota; kingdom Metazoa; phylum Arthropoda; class Insecta; order Hymenoptera; family Orussidae; genus Orussus; species Orussus abietinus. The sequence goes on along the minus strand of NW_019394905.1, from coordinate 10,609 downwards.
CCTCAAGGACGAAAGTACGACTTCGCTGTTTGGGAGATTTAACGGCGTTGATCATCAAAGTGGGAACGAAGATTCCCACCATTAGATGGCATTAGCGTCGAATTCGGTGGGAGGTAAGGAAAACCTACTTTTACGCTCGAATGACGGAGACGCGAGGGGCCATGGGCGGTGTTTAGCAACGGTCGAAAAATGTGTGCGTGCCTTAGAGGTATAGGACTCACGCAACGGCTAGATGGCGCTAGACTAGGCGCCGAAGTGTGTGTAACACACGGATGCATGCACACGCCTAGATTCAGCAACGGCTGCCAAAGAGACTCCAAATTCGCAAGGAACCCGAAAATCATGAAAAAGGTGGTCCACGGGGACAATGATTTTGAGCGTATTTCTCAATCGATCGAGTTCAACAAGTGCTCGTTTTAAAAGTAAAACGTTAACGTGCGTTTATATGGGAGCGATTTTTGATAAAGCAACTCCTTCCTGGTTATAAGAGCATTGAAATTATGTCAGTGCACTTTTTTAAATGAAAATGATCACTTATCGAAAATCGTTCCCATATAAACACAGGTCAAAATTTTATCTTTAATACGAGCACTCGTTGAATTCGATCGGTTTAGAAATACGTTCGGAATCGTTGTCCCCGTGAGGCCTTGCATAATCGCTGGAGTGATGAGCGCCCTTAAGGACCACTCACGAGTTTTCTCGTGCTGCGCGCCCCATCCGTTACAGACGGATCAGGAGACAAACCCGTGCTTTCTACACATTGTCTTTATATGTCAATTACTTCGATAGATTGTATCTACTTTGTCCATTTAAGTGTTTACATCAATAGTCAATGTATTAACCGCTTCGATAGATTGTATCTACTTTGTCCATTTAAGTGTTTACATCAATAGTCAATGTATTAACCGTTTTCGTCTCATCCACACCGAAGAGATCAATCCCATTGATGGAAACCGTACAGATTAGACTATGAAAGACTGTATAAATGCACGAATCCGAAATAAAAACAGCTTAGTCTCAGAGAAAATTCGACATGTTGCATTGCATTTCGGTGATTCGAATAGTCTTTGTCTTCAAGTTCCTCGCGCTTTTAGAAATAGCCTCCTTCAGAAAAGAGAAGGAAACGATCAAAGCTGAAATACTTTCGGAAGTTTTTGACGATAATTTATCGGATGTTCAAACAGCATCAACCTACGTGCATTTCAGCGATTGGAAAAAGGAATTTCCTATGAGAGCCTGTAAAGTTTGTGCCGCTCATGGAAAAGGAAGCGAATCAAGATATATATGTAAATTTTGTATGGTTCCTCTTCATAGAGAAAAATGTTTCACGCAATATCATACTTTAAAAAAGTACTAGAAACTTTGGTAAAATTGATTTTTAAATGAAATTTTATGATAATTATTAAAAACCAATTTTTTGTTTAATAATTGCCTAAAATACATCCTATTTTACAATTTCTGAAAGTTTCACAAAAATTGCTTCATAAATAAAAATGTATTTAGGATTCTAGTATCATGCAAGCTTGCCCAAAAACATGCGTCCTGGGCGTTTGTCTTATAAATTTCTTAGCGGTCCTTAACGTGTTAAGTGGTACTTGTCTGACGGAGCAGACTGCCGTAATGAAAGGATTAACAGGGAAGACCCGGACACAAGTACGTTGAATATACAATTAAATCCGAAATAGGTCTCAGCCTGGCGCTGTTATGGAAAGCCTCGATAAAATTGTCTTTGATGCCAGCTTAAATATTGGTTAGATCCTAGCGACGCGTTAACCAAGAAAAACTATCTTGGATACATGATCAAGTCCTATCTAGGGCCTAGCTTGGTTATGGGTAGGAGTTCCTAGCCTGGATATCCTAGTCAGGGTCTGGATACTATCTAGAAATTCCATGCCAGCTCCCAACACGGGATAGGGTCAATAAATCTAAAGAAGAATAAAGTAACTGCGAGAGAAATTGCTATTTACGCATATCATTCGTGTATCACGAAGAAATGTTAGACACGGAAATGTTAATTCTTACATGTTTAGCATGTCCGAACTTGGCGTTAAGGACTCGGTGGCGTTCACACGCACACACATTGCTTCGCGCATACGCGCGTATGTATGTGTAAATGTATTTGTAATTATACTGAGTTTGCTGATTACAAGGACAATAAAATTGGTAGGGAAGATATCATTACCGATAATTACTTAAAACGTATTTAAAAACCCATTAACCCCTTTAAGGTAATATGAATGTGGCGTTAAAGAGGTCTCGTTTGTGAAACTTTTCTCCGAACTGGGTGTACGTCCGAATCGTATCAAACTTCACAATGAAAATATGAAGGCTATAAGGAAGGTCTTGTGTTACGTCCCACGTAACGCTCCCTGCGCCTACATCGGCCCGCGTATCGAACTAGCCCGGGAGGCCCAGGATTTTTCTTCTTCAAAATAATAGACTCATCGGGTTTAAAATTCATTCTTTTCAATCCAGACAACCGAGGGCCTCTCATCTTAGTTCTCGCGACAGACTGTTACCATACTACGTAAATAGTAGATAAGTCAAAAGGGGTCCCGAAGACCTCGAGACCAGCTGCTCCCTATAATATTCAAAATATTTAAGACAAGGGGACACGCGATGACGGATACCACCCTTGCACGGGCGAACTCGCAAGTCCTGGCAGAACGGCGACATTAACAATCTGTCCCCAGAAAAGTAAACATTAACTTCCGTCTCCCGGGGACACTTCTCCTAAATTCTTCGCTCCGAACTCCTCTTCCTAAAAACGTATTTTTCAACCCCTTCCTCCAATAAGAGATTTTTCCTAACCCTACTCCTTTCTCTAACACATGGTTTTAACTCTTTCCTCCAATGGAATATTTTTCCAAACCCCACCATCAGGGACTTAAGTCATTTTTCATGCCCCATTGCCGTAATTTCAGGACTCAAGCGTCGGGGGTGGAAATCATATAAACGCTAGTGTTTAAGCAGCGAGCGGCAGTTAGTTAGTAAAAGTTACACAGTCAGTTACGGTTCGGTCAGTCAGTTACAGAGTCAGTGAAAGTTATACAGTCAGTTACGGTTCGGTTAGTCAGTAAAAAGTCAGTTAGTTATTATCATTTCATTCATACGTTTCGTTATTACACACTCTCACTCGACTCTCGAGTTCGTTTGACGATTTCAAATTCCTACGCAATATTACTCTTCAAGTTCTTTCGCGATATTTTCTCTTCAAAGATCCAGCTCCGAGAAGTATTAAGGTATTTAAGAAACACACACTCACATACATACATACACACTCACAACTATCCTTGTATCAATTTCCCTTTTATTTTAATAAACCTTGTAAACCTTGTAAAACAAATCTCCATTTCTTTACCTTTCCTTAATCCCGATAACGATAAAGTTCGCATAGGACTTGTTTAGGGGCCCACAGAATTTTCTATTTTCTTTTACCTTCAATTCCTCAATCGTAAGGAAGGCGCGAGGGCCAGGTCTTGCACTCCTAAGGAGGCCCCGAAATCATAACTATCGAATAAAATTAAATTTCCGAAATTCCTATCTTTCTATTTCTTTTCCCTGTTACGATTCTCCCAGACGTAACACTTGACACCCATGAAATTTAAATTTTAAGAAAACTTGTTTACAGACATTTTTAGCATTTTTCATAAAAAATGAAATTTCACGAATTTCAGGACCTACCTAAGGGCCTTTTTATTCATGCTGTTAAATTTGAAACAAATTGGTACATTCGATTCGGAGAATACTTTCACGAACGATTGACCTCTCAGATGCCACTTTTATATCACCTTAAATGAGACACTTCATAATATATGTAGTGTATCAAAATTATTTTTTAGGCCACGCTAACGTATTTGTCATATTCTATTTTATTTCATACATTGTTTATCACTGAGAAAATCCATCTGTTTTAGATTATTATATGATTGAATTGTGCACAATAAGTTTCGCCGATCTGGAGCCCATGTGGTGCTCGATACCTGGTCAAGCTCAAGTTGGTAGGCATTTAAGGCACTGACCTTCGACTATTAAAGGCGTCCGACATTTGGTTCAATGTTGCCTGCGCGCATGAATGAATTTCGCCCATATGTCGAAAGGGTTCCGCAATCAAAACGTTAAATTTCGCAATGTACCAGCACTTGCGGCAGTAGCTCGTCGCAACTATACCACTTAAGGTGAAGTGAAACACATCGAGGAACTTCATCGACATCGATAAAGAAAATTTTTCTAAATGCCTACGTTGCCGACGTTTACTATTATATTGACAGCTGTGTCGAGTTATATTGGATATTGTACCAAATGACATACTCCACCTGTCGTTTTCGTACAATAAATATCAAGAAATAGAAGTAAAACTTCAGAAATCCTCTGAATTCATGCTTTCTGGGGCCCTAATTGATTGCAGAGGGCCCCCTTACGGCATCTGTGATTTCCAGGTCAATTAAATTTTCACTCCGAGACCTCGTATTCCCATCGTTTTTGCATAGAAGCGCATACAACACTTTTTTTGCCTTTATCCCGTTCAAATACGAGTTTATCAATTACCAGAGTGTTCTAAATTGTCGTAAAATTGTCCTGACCCGTTCGTGTCTCATATCAGAGCCTTCGATAATTGTATATTGATTGAAATATGAAAGCTCGACGCCATTTTGGTACTGGTCTCGGCTAAATTAAAAAATTGTTTCCAAAGATCAAAATTTTGAACGTGTCAGGACAATTCTTAGATGATCAGGAGTGATGTGTCAAAGTTTCGGACAGTTTGGTTTATACCCTTAAAAAAAAGTGTTGTATTCGAATCGACTGATTTGAAGGGGGTTTCACTTCACTTTAAGTTTACTGTAATTTGGAGAAAGTTGAATCTCTTCGAGGTACTACATGTTCGTAGGTATAATTCCATCAACAGTGCTGACTTAGGCTGGCACTTCCTCCGTAGCACGGCCGATCGCGAAATTCTCATCGTGAGCTGTCGACGGCGATCCGTGATACTTTGGTCTAAGTGCTGCCAAATGGGTAAACGTCTGGGCCAGTTGCTATTAGCGGCATGGGGTACCTGTGAGAACCAGACATAACGTAAATCCATGTTTGCCATGCTAATACACGGAAACTTGCAAGCTGAAAGGACGCTGAGGAATACCCTATCAAATATGTAGAGCTACTCCCAAGCCCTCTTGGCTTTAAAGAGTGCGGGATGCACGCGCCACCAAGCCAAGGCGAAGGTGAACACCGACAAACCTATACCTGCACCTGTCGAAATCGTCATCAAACTTTCCCAGGATATGTGCAAGGAGGACACTGACCAGTCCTTACCTTATCAAATTCAACATCGGCCTACATTCAACAATGTATAAAAAATAAGTAAGTAGTACAAATAGTTTGGTGTCATCGACTTAGTACGTGATATGGTGAGAAATAAAACGTGACATGTCAATGCATTACCCAGTAAAATGAATTTCAACAACACCTTTGGTGTATACAAATTTAGCCAAATACATTCATGTTTCCTGAATGAATAGCAAGAATTTATCAAATCGCTATTTCTCCAGAAATGCTCAAATCAATTCAACCAAAATGATCATATGCTATTAATATATCGGGTGCTCGCCGAATAAAATATTGTTTTCAAATTTAGTTTCTAATTTTCTTTATTTGTTTCGATATAGTTTTTAATATTTGTCTTCGGTTTGAGGAAGCAGAAAATCTCGTACATACAACATAGGAGAAACCAAATTTACTGTGACATTTGGCAAAAAGAGTGCAGCTGGGATTTTAGTTGAATGAATGTTCTACTATATTTGGCAAAAGTAGTTGTCTTGAGCTTCTTATGGGAAAGAAACAATTTGAGCTATTTTTGCAGTTAATTGAGTAAACATAAATATATTTGGCTAAGTTTTGTACACCAAATGTGTGTTTTGAGGGGTATATATTGTTATGCAATTTTCCACGTAAAAGTTCTTACGCTGATGCTCTCACGCTGACGCTGGATCTTGGTTTCATTTCTCGGTAAAGACACTGGATCGGACTCCCTTTCCCTCTTTCTTTCCTTGAGATGTGACCACGTAAGATCTAAACTCAATGAAGAAATCACAAAGGACAAAATGGGCCATTTGTACCGTGCGCGACACTCATGTATTTAAATTCATCACGGCTTTTGAAATGTCAGACAAATTTCCAGAAAGGGACTTACTGCCTGCTTGGGCCCATCGGCCCATTTATCAATTTAGCAATTTCTTGACTCCGAAATCTGTTCGTAAATTTTAGTTTTCTACGATACGGTTATATTGCTCCGTACGTCCCATCACGAAGGTCTAGGGTTCTTTAGAATTTTCTCGGGTTGACCGTCCCTATTCTTTACCGTCATACCTTTTTTAACTTTACCGCTAACACGTGCGCGCAACATGCACACGTGCATACAGCATGTTTTTCCATCTCCACGGCAACTAGAAATTTTCTGTTTTCACCCAACCGTATTGGACAGCTATCGACCAATCACGAAGCTGACTATTCGATTTTAAGCGCCCTTCTTAAAATCAGTCAGCCAATCGCTATGTAAGAAGTATGCTACCATCTCCTCAAAAAATATAATGCGACCAGAGGAGGAATCCTGTATTTTTTTCTGTAAGTCAGTCAGTCTCCGTCTCTCGATACAATTCGACGTCTCTCGTCAGCCTTCACCATCATCTCTGTAACTGTTATCAGTATTCACGCCTGAAGAGCTGACAAAATTGAACAAGTCATTCGTCAATTTAATGTTATAATGAATTCAAGTTTGTTTTGTTCGCGACAAGTCTCACTTCATCCGGGTACCTTCCTTGTTCACGTGAGCAGTTGTACGAATATCATTTTGCAATCCTACTTGCAAAAACAATCGGGATTCGTACAATAACTGCCCAACAAACTAGCCGGGCAGAACACCATTCATTAAGCAATCACCGAACTGAATAAATCTCTTGCCTTTTGAAATTCCTTTTCAAACATTGTAACTCATCGGATCTCATCACAGAACCCGAATGTATAAATTACTTTTACAATCAATTATAGTTTATTCTAAGTTTGCAAAGAAATTTGTAAGAAATATATAGATGTCGATTTTGTTCTCAGATTTAGATTCAGCTGCAATGACTACCGCAAGAAATTCATTTTTATAAAAATCCAACCATTTTTACACTTTTACCATCAAATTGGATCCGCCATTTTAGATTTAACATTTTTCTTTATAGATTTGGAGTTAACCCTTTGGAAAACAAACTGGTTAAAAATATGTTGGATGCGTTTTGTCAGAAATGAACCATATAAAATTTTCTATAAGACATCAATGAATGAGAATGAAAATTTTAAAGTCCTGGATTTATTACCACGTCGGGGTAGACCAAGAAAGTTCGAAAATATTGTATTGACACCACTTTATAAAAATATAAGACAAATTACAACAGCGAAATTCAAGGACATAATGGACCTACTACGGTATATACCACCGAAACATCATGACTTCTTCAGATCCCTTTCATATACACAAAATGTAGATGAGCAGTAAATTGTTCTGTAATGGATGTAGTTAAAAAATGTTTTGAATTGCATAAATATTGTTTTTGAAGTGTTGTAAAGATATATAAAATAAATTGAGTATTGTTTTTTTTTTCCATTTGAAGCATTTTAAATCATGTTAAATGAACTTGGGCTCTTTTAAATTTTATAACGAATCTGGTTGTTAATTTTGAAAGTAGCTTAACTCCATTTGTTCGAGCCGAATGAACAAGGGCTCAATCGAGAACGAAATTCGTTATCTCAGATAGCAATTATCATGTCACGTGTGGTTTTCAAGCCAATACGTAAATTTCAATCATTTATTGCAAATACGGACTAATCCATAATTTAATAATTATCACACTAGAATTATTTGGAATGCTCTCTGCAACGGTCAGGGTGTTCTATTTCTTCCGTATTTCAAGTTCCGTTTATTCTTTCTCGTGTCTCTCATGTCATGTAGCACCATTGATTCAGTCACGTGTTATGCTCATAATTTAAATGGATGTCTAAACAGAAACTCTAGCGCTTCGCTCTCTTATCTTTTACCGCGGTCCTTTAGCCCATGATTCGTTTACTTCTAGTCCTATAGCCCATTTTTGTTATTCCCCACCTAAGCCTTCTTAAACAACATTAACTTCTCCCCTTTTCAGTCCTCATGAACCAATCACTTTCGATTATCGATCCCACTCTAATTTCTCTACGCCTATCAGTAAACGCTTTGTAAAAAACTCCGCCCTAGAGGACAGCATCCGAAATCGCTCTGGACCAAAGTTCCTCTGGGCATCTTCAGAATCAAATCTTCCACCGCGAGCGACGGACATCTGCTCTTAGAGACAATCAAGTCTCACCGCGACTCCAAATAGTCTCACCGCGACTCCAAGAAGTCACCCGCGACTCCAAATAGTCACCCGCGAATTTGTACCGTGCGACCGCCGCCGATCATAGTGTCATATTTTACAATTGTTATCGAAGTTACTCGTTATTGTTAATAAACTGTTTCTGTTACGAATTGAAGTCATGTGCCCGAACTCATAAAACCGACCTGACTCGAGATTTCGTCGAGAATTAACTAGTCTTCAAATTTGGCTCTCACATCCAGTGCAACCCGCGTTAAGACTTTTCTTCGAACATCCGCAACATCATTTTCTGGTCCTTCGAGCCGGATCGTGGAGCGGAACGTAACAAAAACACTAACACCATTCTTGGTAAGAAAACGCATATTATTCACTTAATAATTGCCATTATTTTAATAGGAACTGTAAATTGAACTCCTTTAGATACACTAAAGCAGTACGAATCATTGGTATCCTGTACGTATATTTTTAATTGCATTGAAACACAAACACTTAAATATCTCAATTTAAGTATAAATGGACTTAGGCCGCTTTCAAAATAAACGGCTCATATATTCCATAGAAATTGGTATACAAGTATATTAGGTATATTATACATTCAGCGGTACCTGGGATGTAAATGAAATTTAAGCAACGACAAGTTCCTCCTTGTATTTCTCGACACGGCTAGGCTTTCTTCTCTAGTGAGTGTCCGAGATACGTTTCCATCCCATGTTCATCGTAGTTCCAGAACAGAGCGTTTATAGCTAACTGAAAATCTCAGAGACCAGGAACGACCACCTGCTCCGGCGTACCTCGCTTAAGCTTAGCATTGTCACGGGATTAAAGTATCTCGTTACATGCTCCCATTTTGGATGGGCGACCTACCTAAATGTATACGCTTTGGTGCTTCCACCTTTCTGAAATCTTCGCTCAGTATTTGCATACTTCTAAATGGTACGTGTATTATTTGTATTTTCCGTCGGTGTGAAACATGTACATGTTTCTCCTATACCAACGCATGTACCATTTGAACTGCGATATCGAGAACTTTTGGCAAAACATAGGAGAAATGAAAAACAAATTTGTGACCTAAACGTTAAATATTTACCAAAGATTTCAATATAGTTGTATACTTACGAATCTTAATAACGGAGCTTCGATAAAAGAAAGAGGTACGGCACAATATTCCGTATTCATAAATAATATTGCTTCATGAGTCGTGTATACCATAAGGAGCCTACTCCTGTAATGCACTCATGTAGAGGTTCACAAAATAAATTCAGTTCCGTAATTGTCATCTTCTTCCTCACTCTCTTTGTCTGACACTCCCTCGACCTCTTTGTTTCACTTGCCCTTTTCCCTCGCTCCCTCGCCCTCTCTACCTCTCCTTTTCTCCCTCTCACCCTCTTTCCCAGCCTCTCTCTCCCTCTTTATGCAGATTCCCCTGTGAGCTCCTTCTCTCCCCCATCCCTCTCCCACACCTATCCCACATGCGTTCTTATGGAAATATATTATTGTATAAATGTTTTTCTCAGTCAGTTCTTTTAAAAGCTTCATTTTAGCTCGACAGTCGAACCTTAAATATGCTTCTTCATTTGTTTTAACATTCTTAAGTCAAGACTCGATATTGTAACCATCTTGAGTAGGACCGTACATTGTTCTTAAACATACGCTTAACACATTAGCGACCGCTGACGTGAATTTACGTCTTTTCAAGTTCTATTCCTGGATGCCGCTGACGTGAATCACGTCCATAACAATACACGATACAAGTTTGCGGCAACCAATTTCAGAATTTCATTATTTTCGCCGGTACTCAGTATTTGAAACAGAAAAAATTTGCCGGTCGCGAATCTGTTAACACGTTCAGTGCCGAAACAAATGACGAGTACGCTGTCGTAAATAGACCGTGGGGCGTATACGCCCCACGCGGCAGGGAAAGTGTTAAGTACCAAACTCATGACACCTGCGTCATTGTTCAGTTACTGTCCGGAGTAATTTCGGTCGAGCACCTTTAGTAATGATTCAATAGCCGCATGCGTTTCTGGAATTATCGATTCTCCCTTTCGTTTCAATTTCTTCCTCCCCAATTCCATAGACCAAGCAAGGCATTGATTTCTTTTTTATTTTTTAATATAATTAAGCTATATAAGCGAAATTCAAGGACATAATGGACCTACTACGGTATATACCACCGAAACATCATGACTTCTTCAGATCCCTTTCATATACACAAAATGTAGATG
>NW_019394904.1:0-29626 GCF_000612105.2 Orussus abietinus | reverse complement strand
ATGCGCATCCTTTTCTTGCTACGACACCCTTTCAAGAAGTTTTCCTCTTCACTATCCGAAGATCCTTCTATTTCTCCACTTTCAATGCAAACTTTCACTCTCATCTTCGCTTTACACTCACTGCAACGAAGCAAATATATATGGATTGTTTACGAAATTAGCTAATCCGTCAATTTGACGGGTTTCGTAGAGATAGGTATACTACATACAGATTTTAACAATTAGAAGGATTAGGAAAAAATAATTGCGTGTACAAATTCTTTGGATGAAATGATTAATTTACGATACAAAAATGGTTAAAATTATTGCTATGGTTTTTTCGGTATTTGTTTTTGAAGTTTGAATTCCGTCAAATTGACAGGTCCCGTAAACCTAGTTATGAAAATTTAAGAGAACTATTTCCGCAGTTTGCGTGGCCAGTCTTATTTATTTCAAAACGCACAAAAGGTTAAGAGGATTCCGAACATGGGTTAAACGTGTTCAAAGAGGGTACTACGAGCCGTTTAAGCGCCAGTCGACGCAAGACCGCGATACATAACCTCGAAAATTCGACCGCATGGCGCGCATCGCGTACGAGCCTTCGAGTTAATGGATAACGAGAGGTAGGTAGGTACATTTAGTGATGGACAGGCAAAGAGGGGAAGGACGTTCCAGACCACGCGAGAATTCCTCGCCTGGCGCCGATTCGACGAGCGTAACATTTTGTCGGCGTGAATTCCGCAGATTAACGGCCAGTTCCTCCAGCATCCCGGTATGCGAGGAATGCGCGTGCGCGCGCTGCTCCTAATTCGCGAGTACTCGCGCAAGCAGCGATCCGAAAACTCCGGGAGGCGCTTACCGCGGGCGCCGATCAGCGCTGAAACGCATAACGAAGCCGCCGATGACGGTAAGCGAGTTCAATTGACCATCTGTCGACATGTGTGCTCGCGTGCTCCCGACCACCTCTCGTGTCGGCGAGGACTCGCGCTCTGCCGAGTCACGAGGTACGAGTCACGTGGTACGCGCCAGGGGCGGCTCGGGTGAAGTTCCGAAAAGCGCCTACTTCCGATTAATTTGAAAATTCGTATACCTACCCTGAGAGAAAAAAAATGTCATCGAACCAAAGAAATATTTTGTTAAATCAAGGAATAATTATTTGGCTCATATATTGGATATAAGCAATAAATAAATTGGATGCAACATTCATTCGGAATTATGACAATTTAGTTGAGTGAAATAATTCTTGGAATTATCTAATCGTTTCTTTGGTTCAATAGATGTTTTTTTCTCGGCATATCAATTTTCAGAATCAAAAGTATATTCATTGTATATCACCCTTCGATTAAATCGGAGTTAAACAATTTTTCAAGGGGATTATTTTTTCGAAAGAATTATTGACAAGGAAGATCATTAAAATTGTCCGCGGTTTTGTTTATAGTTTGGAAAATTGAGCGTAATATGGTAGATTGTAGTATGGTTCGAAAAAGTCATAAATATTGAAATTTTTTTACTATGTTTCCAGGGTTCATGCGACCGGGGATTTATTTCTGCTCCTCAACGAGATCCTCGTAAGGAGTTTGGATTTAAACGGACCTTATTTTTCTCGGCATATCAATTTTGAGAGTCAAAAGTAAATTCATTGTATATCACCCTTTGATTAAATCGGAGTGAAACAATTTTTCAAGGGGATTATTTTTTCGAAAGAATTATTGACAAGGAAGATCCATGAAAATTGTCGACGGTTTCGTTTACAGTATGGAAAATTGAGCGTAACACGGTAGATTGTAGTATGGTTCGCAAGTCATAAATATTGAAATTTTTTACTATGTTTTCAGGGTTCATGCGACCGGGGATTTATTTCTGCTCCTCAACGAGATCCTCGTAAGGAGTTTGGATTTACACGGACCTTATATGAAGTGAGAATATGGAGAAGAAGCCCGCGAGGCACCCGCGGCGAGCAGAGGGCAGTAAACTGGTACGGCTTAGGAGGAGAAACCGCCTCTAAAGTATTCATCGCTTGCCATTCTCGACATAAGGTGATGATAAATAGCTCAGAAAGTGTTCGTGACCGAAGGTTTACAGCGAAAATTTGGTAGCCCTTGGCGCCGTCCTATGAACTAGGGGAAATAAAGCAATTTCGCCTCCATTGGCGGCACCGAAATCCCTAGAGCACCGCCTAGAGCTACGTATAAACATAGCAAAAATTGTTTTATAAGAGGCGAAGCTTATTTTCACACCGTTAGCGTCGTTAAAGTATTAACGGCGCCTTTGCGATGGTGAGCAAACATATCCCACTTCGAAGTTTACCCGTTTTATATTATTATTTTATTCTCCATATTTCGCCCCCGCGGGTGCGACAACCCTATGAAATTCCCATTAAAAAGTGTTAATAAGTAAACGGTGCGAACGATACCCTGGAAATCACACTTCCGAATTCTGCAGAACAAACATTCGAGAAAATTAACTTCGAGATGGGACGTATTATAAACTATGGTAATTTGTTAGAGGAAATGTGTCCGATTCGAGTAATGTATCGTGGAATGGTTTTTTCTACATAAAGCGCGCTTAACCTCCATTACGTGCGATGTTGAACGAAAATTACGTTTTTCAAGCAGACAGGGTGGTTCTTTGAGAGGGGAAGCAGCGTGGAAGGGCCATTAGCCAGGAAGCTCAATCAGGAAGTTTTCCCGGCTAATTTCTCGTCATCTTTTTCCAAGGAGGTATTTGCCATCTTTTTATCGAGTGTGCACAGCCAGAGGGAGAAATGCCGGCAGGACTGGGTGGAAACGCTTAAGGAAAGTTCAAAGGTACGAAAAGGGCGAATTACGGGGAAGTTTACCAATCTAATGTGATTTTTTTCCAGGCCGGGACGGGCTGTCTGATGTTGATGATCTTGGAGGTGGCTTTTTAAATTGGGTCCTTTGACGCGGACGCGCCGGGATGAGTTTCGACGCGGAATAATTTTCGTACCCCGATGGAGCACTTCACTCTTTTTCTCATAAAACAACCTGATATTACCCGAAGATCCAGGAAGCGATGCGCACCGACACCCGTTGCTTTCATTTTACCTCCATTACCTAAATAACCCAAATTTCTCGCTTAACACATATCTCACCGATTAATGGTAATTAACATACCATACGTATCTTTTACTTTAGTTTAAATTCTTTGCATCTCACTCGAGGGTCATCCGACTTCTGGATACCGAAGAAACGTTTCCGGATAGAAACGGAAATCTACCCGGGACGCAGGAGGAGTACTCCTGGAGGACTAATCCTGGTCTAAAGGAACACAAACAAACACGGAGAAAAATAATGGGGCCATTCACGGGTCGGCGGAAGTACGTCCCGTCGGCTCGTGGTCACGCTTACTCCTTGTAAATTACAATCGACTCCCGTGGACCTTTCACCCTGCGGCATGGAGGGCGTCGGAGGAACAAGATGTTGGGACTTACCGGCGGACATCTCGTCTTCTTCGAAAAATCAGGGGATTGCCAAGCGTTCGAAATGTAGGGCGCTCTGCCCGAAGAGGCTATATGTTGAAGCAGCCCCTTAACACATTCGCGACCGGCAAATTTTTTCCGTTTCAAATACTGAATACCGGCGAAAATAATGAAATTCTGAAACTGGTTGCCGCAAACTTGTACCGTGTATCGTCATGAACGTGATTCACGTCAGCGTCAATCAGGAATAGAATTTTAAAATGACGTGAATTCACGTCAGCGGCAACCAGAAATAGAATTTGAAAAGACGTGAATTCACGTCAGCGGCAACCAGAAATAGAATTTGAAAAGACGTGAATTCACGTCAACCGTCGCGAATGTGTTAATACATTCGCGATCGGCAAATTTTTTCCGTTTCAAATACTGAGTACCGGCGAAAATAATGGAACTCTGAAACTGGTTGCCGCAAACTTGTACTGTATATCGTCATGAAAGTGATTCACGTCAGCGTCAATCAGGAATAGAATTTAAAATGACGTGAATTCACGTCAGCGGCAACCAGAAATAGAATTTGAAAAGACGTGAATTCACGTCAGCGGTCGCGAATGTGTTAAGAAGAGGGCAACTACGATGACCTTCCGTTCTTTCGAAAGTACCATTTTTTTTGACAATCTTCCAACTCATCTCTGTTCATATCAGCTTAACGTTCATATCGACCTAACCGAACTTTGAACACCAGTTTCCATCGTCTCGGGATAAAGATCCAGGAAACCGGATTCAGGAAGACGTTTATAAGCGATAATCCGATAGGAGGGAACGGCGAGTCGAATAATGGCGCTCGCGCGTTAACGTTTTCCTAGGCTAAGGTTAGCCGTGCGAAAATCAGCGAGGCAACGAGCGAGTAAACGCGGTTTTAAAGCGCGCCGAAGACCACTCTCGCGATTCTCGCGGCTGGAGAAAGGAGACTCGAACGCGTTTACCGCGTTTACACCGCGTTTACACCGAGCTTCCGCGGCGGAAACGCGTTTACGAGCGCGTCCCGTTGCGGTGGTGCGTGCAAGAAAAGAAAGCGAGGTCCCCTTAAAACAAACTCCGAGGAGATCGGCCGCGGGATTAATGGGAGGAAATGAAATTGCCGCCTCGGTCGGGGAACCGGGAAGATAGTGAAATAAAGTAATTGTTGCTATTACCGAGCGCAATGCATGCGCGCGCACTCGCGCGGGTTCACACATGGGTGCGCATCCTTCGCTTTGTGAGAACCCGGGCAATTACGCGGCTCCATTCAGATCGCAATCGCAATTGTTTATAACCTATTAATGTAGATCTCTTAATTGCGCCGGATAATTGTCCCGAAAGGCGCCGTTTCCAGGAGGCGACTTCCCCACCGCGAATAAAACATGGCTGAAAACCGGAGCGCGGGTAATCCCGGGAACTGACTACACCGTCTTGCGCATGCGCCCTCGATGGAGTTATTTCGTTACCGCGGTACGCCGTCTTCCTCGTTGATGGCGCGGAACGTACATCCATGGAGAAACGGATGTCGGGTACCTAGAGATTTTCGTAAGTTATATTACTCGGGTAATATAACAAGGCATACAACCGATGATTAAATTCTCTGCGAATTTATGAGAATTTATACGGATTAAATTCTTTCAACGACATTCGTGTTATTTTCGATAATTTTAACGAACCGCGAGAGATCATTATGCCGTGTGAAAACCTTAGGTTGTATATTTCTGAAGACTGTAGCTTTTTAAACTTCCAATAATTGAACAAACCACGGTTAGTAGGTTAATTTAAACACACTACGGGTGAAGCGAGGCGCAGGAGCAGCCGCCATCTTGCGTTACGAGCATCCCCTGTTTTAAATAATTACAAAGTCAATTTCAACGGTATCTGTCATTGTCAAATTTAACTTTTATGACCTTAAAAATACTCTGCTACACGATTTCATGATTTTCATAACTTTTGCTATGCGTTTTATCGTTCTTCAAGGAAAGCAGTTTGGCCGAAGTCCCCCCAAGTCGAGCATCATATATGGCGCGACGCGTCACGCATAAAAAATGCAACACCAATCGGATGGTGGTATCATTTTTTTATCCGGTTAGGAATTGTGGAATAAAAATAATCAGATCCTTCATCCAGGAGTAGGACACTAATGGGCTGAAAATGCAACCGTTCACCGTCGATTACGGCCACGCATCGTTTTCGCTTTCCTTCTGGGAAAGTTGACGCCTAGAGCGCGTTAATTATAATCGTAGATTGAGTAATCGCGATACATAGATGGCGTGCACGAAACTTTCCCGAAACGGCGTTTCAAGACTCGTAACGTGTCGTTAATTTTCTGTGAAAATCCGGATTATTTATTGTTTACGTTACGACACGAGGTTTTCCCTCGCTACGCTCGGGAACTCCCGACTCCAAAGTCGAATAGCAGGAATAAAATAAAGTTTAATAAACCCCTGAGACGTGACTTTCACATCGTCTTAACTTTTCGCCGCAATCCTACCCAGATAGCGCAAATACATAGCACGGAGGTTCATAGAATATTCTTTAAAAATATTTCAATATTAATAGGATATGGATTTATGTGTTATGTACATTTTTGAACATAGGATGAATGTAGTTTTGGTCAGTTTTTCATATTCGAAATATATTTAACGAAATAATGTATGAACATGGAATTGATACTTCTTACACATAAGAAGTAGCATGTCATATACATATCTGAATAATATTTTTTAGCACGCAAATAAAACTACAAAAAGCTCATGTTTCAGTATTCTATTTTTAAAATAGTGTCAATCTTAGGTGAGATAAAATATTGAAATATTGAAACGTAAGCACCTACTTTTACAAAAAATAAAGTAATAATATATTATCATTATCGCGCGAAATATTTAGCATGTTTTGATTTTTTCAAATAAGGGTGTATGTGAAAATGTATGAAATAATTATTACCTTCAGTATTTCAATGTTATATTACAAACCTTTTCTAACACTCGTAGTATTTATAGAATATCCATATTTAAAATGACACTGCTAAACCAATATTGTATATATATTTAGACCATATCTAGGAAACATTATCAAATGTACATAATCTAATATTGTACTTAAAATATCATTCCAATGTCGAATATACATGAGGAATATTTTCCAACTTCTTTTCTATATTCTATGGATATTTTATGCTGTCTGGGTAAGCAAGTCCTCGAATCGATTCCGGCGTTCCTCGACGGTGGATTAACACGTCCAGCGTCGGTTAAGTGCTTGGTTAAGTAACCAAGAGCGGCCAGTTTAGCGGGCGTCGGGAATATCGGGCGTTCGGCGCAATATGCATGTATAAGAAATAACAGGCGAAGCGACCGGCCTATGGCTTCTTCGCACGGCATGCCAATAAAACGCTTGCAGAGATAGTTCGCCCGTAAAATGCTAATTCCGCGGATCCCGGCGCCTTTCCAAACGGATTTCTTCGAGGGCCGCGCGGAAATAGGTTTCCGGCCCCTTCCGGGCCAACCATCGGTAGGTGCAACCTAGATAGCGAATTATTCCGAGATCGATTAGGTCGGTCGGCTGGAGAGAGAGAAAAAGATTACAAGGCGTTACTTCCATTCCGTATTCGGTCGCACCCGGTCGTGGTAAGTCGGGGATCGCGTGTCCGAGTTCGGCGCTCGTGTTACGCCGCCCGAAGGACTCCCTTTTTTTCTCGCAGAGTTCCTTCGAAAAGGTGGAACCGTTCCAAGGAAATCGGATCTCCCCTCTCGACGCCATTCACCCTAGAAATCAACTCGAAAACGTAGAGACACCGAATATCGACGCGTTCGCTTCTTCGAGACGCGTCTCGACCGAAGCCGCCATTTTGAAATCGCGCGCGTCGAATCGTATTAGTTTTCTCTCTCCCTGCACATTAAAAATATGAACACTGACAAGAAACGAGAATGAATATCCGTCTAAATGAATTTACGATTTCGAAATTCTTTTTAAAGG
This sequence comes from Orussus abietinus, assembly GCF_000612105.2. NCBI lineage: Eukaryota > Metazoa > Arthropoda > Insecta > Hymenoptera > Orussidae > Orussus > Orussus abietinus. The sequence continues at coordinate 22,215 of NW_019394904.1, read as the reverse complement.
AGACTTTTACCCCGAGAAAAAAAGCAAATATATATTGTTGCCTGAATCGCATATACTTGCAAGAATCAATTATTTTGTCGAAATGAAAAATTTATGGGGTCGATTTAAACATATTTAATCGCAAAGATTCGTTGTCGCGATGTATATTTCTTTGGGTCGACCAACTTGTCATTTTGAAAATCCCGCGTCGGGGTAGAAAGCGAATTTCAGGGTCTCAATCGAAGCCGCCATTTTGAAATCGCGCGCGTCGAATCGTATTAGTTTTCTCTCTCCCTGCACATTAAAAATATGAACACTGACAAGAAACGAGAATGAATATCTGTCAAAATGAATTTACGATTTCGAAATTCTTTTTATAGGAGGCTTTTACGCCGAGAAAAAAAGCAAATATATATCGTTGCCTGAATCGCATATACTTGCAAGAAACAATTATTTCGTCGAAATGAAAAATGTATGGGGTCAATTTAAACGTATTTAATCGCAAAATGTCGTTGCCGCAATGTATACATATTTCTTTGAGTCGACCAACTTTTCTTTTTGAAAATCCCGCATCGGGGCAGGAAGTGAATTTCAGCCTGGATAATTTTCCCGCGGTTAATCGAGCTTCATTTCGAATTATCGATCGGCTCCGATCGTTTTTGTCGCCGGCCTCTCTTCTATCGGACAGCTGATCGATGCTAATTTCGCGCATGAAATCGAATAGCAATGCACGCCGGCGATCGGACGGCGGAGATAATGAGGTTTCCCCAAGTGGTTCGCCTGTAACGGGACAAAGGTGTAAACGATCGAAAAAGTCGTTAACTGGTCGGAAATCGGTAATCGCCGAGAATAATCGACTCCTCTTATAAGTGCTTACGTTTTTGTCCCAAGCCGCAGAAGGTGGAGGACGAGCGCCCGCCGGTGAGGAGAATTCCGGACAAGATGCAGCAGTTCCATCCTTTTTTGCCGGCGCGTCTCCTCCCGTACTAATCGGACTCAAGCTGTGCATATCCGAGCGGTAATAAGGATTTTTATCCCCCCCCAAAAAAGATCCATCAAGACGGACGAGTCCTTGGAAACGGCTTTTCGCCCCTTTTAATTATCTACGATCAAATATTCCATGTACATGTTATCTATAAATTCTTTTATGGACATTTACTTGTGACATACGTCCCCTTATTTAAACAAGTTTTGGCTAAGGGAGGAAAACGCGGAGTTTTCCGGGTTTTCAATTCGACGGGTCTTCCAGGGAGCTGACACTGTTATTCTTCGAGACTAGTGTTTGCAGCGACCTCTGGATCTATAGTACCGGAAGTATGAACTAGCAAATTTCCCGCCATAAATTGAAATGTGAATAAAATTCAGAAACTGTTATTTCAGAAGAAATGATCTAATATTAGTGTAAAATTTGCAGTTAATAAGGTTAGGTAATTTATTAGCTGCCTTACTTTAAATTTCTAACTTTATAATTTAGTTATAATCATTTCTTATCAATTACAAAATTTTAAGTTAATGCAATGTGATTTGAAATCATTATTTTCAGATCGATCGGGTTCGTAATATGAACAAATATGAATAATAATGGGATAAATAAAATTTTATTTTTTTTATAATAATCTATGAGTTTCACAGAAACATAACCCATAGTAATGTCATTTCCATTCTACTTGCCAAGTTACATATATCTATATATAGACATAAATATACTTTCCTACCACTTTTTCCAGTAATTATTTACTGCTAAAGTTTATTACATTCTCTATTATTACAGCTATTACCGCCATTACAGGTTATTTCAAATTTATATGATTTCGCCATTTGAAAATTTGAAATAAACAGAAGAAGGTACGCTGAGTGGAAGGTAAAAAATGAAAATCATAGATGTCGCCAGGGCATTACAGGGTACTGAAGAAATAATACAGATGTCGTTGGTCGTTTTAATGAGTAACCCGCAAGTGCAAAATTAGTTCCTCACTTCCGTCTACGAGGTCAAGTGGCGCTGCAAACACCACCTAATTTCTCCGATTGCGTACTCCAATTTCAAGCAATGTTCCGTATCTTTTATGCAGTTCGTCCTCCTGGCCTCTGGTGCCCATGGATGCCCCCTTCGGAATTCTTCTCCGCGAAGGCAGGCAAGGGTCATTAATCCAGAGTCCGAGTTTCGCCGTGAACTTAGCGAGTAATACGGTACATTATCGCGTTAAGGCGCGGTCGTTCGCGCAGCTTGAGCGCGATTCAGCAATTCCGATCTCGCCGGTCGCTATCTATCTCCCGGTGGTGGTAGCGGAGAAAGAAGGCGTAATTAAATTAAATTAAGCCCCCCCTTGCTTGGCGGCGATAGTTCGCCGACGGCGGCTTTATTTGCAAGCAATTTGCGATCGCCGGGCAAAAAATCGGAAAATAATGCCGGGGTATTAATCATAACCTCCCGCTCCCGTCTGTGCCTCCGCCTCGCGACCGACTCTCACCCCCGGACGAGTAAATACGCCTTGCAATTGCACTCGCTTCTTCCAGACTAACGAATCGGTTCCTCGAGAATTCAGGTGAGGTGCAAGAAACGAACCGGCACCGGAAACGCGTCGAATGCCTCGACTTCGAGCCGTCGAAATATATTTTTCGAGCCTCGCTAACGAGACGCGCTCATTCGAATCGCGTGCTTCCTTTCCGCAATTCGAGCCAGATTCGCGTAACGCCTTGAGCTCTTGCGGAATATCTCTTGAAAGGTAAAACTGCACTGTTAAAAAATTCATACACTTTTAGTACACAAGGTCGCAGTAAAATTATAAATTTGACGTCTTAATGGTGAATTAATATACATTTATTATAAAATTCTAAGTAGACTTATAATTTCATAACATCGTGTCGTAATTTTGTGAAATTGCGGAGAAAAATTATATGTTGGATATTCGAAAGTCATTTAGCACGCATTGTATGTAAATTTTTTACATGAGTTCTTAATTTTATTATCGTTTATTTTTAAACAAATTTAATCGAGAGATGACAAGTATCGGTGGTACTGGCGGAGAAGCATTGTAGCGACATTCTTGAGTCCGAGAAATATTTAAATAATATTTTTAAAAATTATTACAATCAGTAGAGGACTTCGGTAGCAGCGTGGACAACGTACCTGCTACTTTCCCGTGAATTTTCGGGGTTCGCTACCCCGATAATTGCAATAAGATTTTTTTCAGCGTTTAAGATCTCTCTATAATCGTCCTCGAACGTGCCCGGAACAAATGTCAAATTTGTATGTCTGCAAAAAAAAATAAAACCGTTCAAAATCGAGTACTGATCAACACAAATGTTATAACATATATTATAAATTTATTCCACGTATGTACTAAATTTGTAATATATTTGAAGATATGTTATAAAATTTTGTATACCATGTCTGAATAAAACTTCCAACAAAAATGTTATATAATTATCATATTTTTTATTAACAGGATATGAACTTAAAAATCGGCTCCCCGGATGCACCTAAGAATCGATCAAATCTTGCGCGGTTTCTTGACGGGTTCTAAACCGCTTCCATATTCCGAGGTATTGAGCATCCTGACGCGCTTCAAGAGTCCCGGCCTCTGCGCGCCGCCGCCATCTTGTCTCTTCCGCGGTCGCTCGTTCGTCCTGAAAGCAAGAGAAGGGCCGTAATCTTCGCGTTAAGGCTAACCCGCAATTTTCGGCGATCCAACTTAAACGGCATGTGGTCCCGACTCGAGCCGAGGACAACGCGGTAATGGAAAAGTGACAAAAAATGCCTCGCCTTAAAACGGGCCACGCATAAGGCCGCCAACTGGCGTTCTCTCTTTCCTTTTATCCGAAACGGTTGCGCTATGGCGGCGACCTAACCCCAAAAAAAGGGAGAAAAGCTTTCCTTTTCGGTGCCTTCCCCCCCGAGTACCAGAAAGCCCCATCGATTTTCCAATTCCAAATATCCAATTTCATATATTCTCCGTTCACGACGCGATCGCGGACTGAGAAAAAAAAAAAGTTTCTAATGAAAAAAATAATTATCTCCCACAAATAAGTCGTCCCAATTCCGAAGAAACGTCGCATCCAATTCCTGCGATTTCATTTGACTCGTCATTCTTTGAATTAACATAATGCTTCTTTGTTACCATTTAAAGAATACCATTGTCTCTGGTTGAATGAACATTTCTTTAGAGGGCATTAAGATGATACGAGAGGGTCTTTCCATATATATCAAAACGTGAAGATATAAAACTTTTCTCCAAACTGGGTGCACCCAATCATTTGAAACTTCAACCCGGGATTACGAAGGCCCAAAGGACAAACATGACAGTCGTGAAATTTCATATTTCGAAAAATAAAATCTATATTCATCTCGAACGAGAAGCAAAAAAAATCATTTTTAAAAAAAACGAAAATTCAAGGCCATTGCGTTCTTCCATGGGGCCTTTATAATCACTGTTATAAAGTGTTAAAATTTCCGATAATCCGGAGAAAAGTTTTCTAAATATTTTCACATATATATATATGTATATGTATGTATATATAAATGTTATATATATAGAATGACCCTTTCATATCACTTTAATGAGCGCGACCTCGCTCCTCGTCCTCCTCCAGTCCGCGATCCAATCGCCTCGGCACCGTCCAGCCGCCCCTCCCGAGTTTTCCCGCGAAGGAGGCCCGAGTCGCCAACGAGATCCCCGCAGCCCGCCTTTCGCCCATTAAAAGTCGCTCTCGTCGGGAGAGCGGGCGTCCAGTGGGGTCGGCGGCTCCTAACGACGGGCGGAAAGCCCGCCCATTGAAATCGCATTAAACGTCGACGCGGAGCGTCCTCCGAAAAGGTGGCCGGCGGCCCGGCGGGCCGGGGCTTCCGTAAATGGCCGGGCCGGAAGCGGCGTCGCATCAGTCTGTTTAACAGCCGTATTGTATAATTATGGACAATGGGCGACCTCGCCGGAGGGGGGCGGGCCCGGTCCGGGGTCACGTGATGCGCGTACTGCGCCGAGTCGAGTCGAGTCGACGAGCCGCCGACGGCCGAGCGGCCGCCACTGCCGCGCGACGCGTCCGCCCGCTCGGTCGACATGACGGACGACGTCGCGCGACAGTTTTGACGGCGGCGACGTTGCCGGACCGGCGCCGGCCCCGTCCCGTCCCGGTCCGTGGCGCGGCCGCGGTCGCCGAGGCAACCCACGCGTGAATCCGTCGTTAAGGTGATACGAAAGGGTCATTACGTACGTATCGAAACGTCCAAATATTTACACCGCATTTCTCCAAACTGGGTGCACCGAATAATTTGAAACCGCAGCACGTGATTATGGAGACCCTAAGGAAGAACGTGGGGCTCGTGAAATTTAATTAAAAAAAAAAAAGTTGATTCTAGCCTGGGATAAATCAATTTTTTATTAAAAATGAAATTTCACTCGCCCCACGCCCTTCCTTAGGGCCTCCATACTCACGTGCTGAAGTTTCCAACGATTCGGTGCATCCAGCTTGAAGAAAAGTTTTATGAATACTTTTTTAAACTTCATATACGTAGAATGACCATTTCGGATCACCTTAAGGTGATAATGTTTAAGTTGTAAATTTTTAAATTCTCATACTTTCTCGAGAAAGTTTTGGGAAAATGACCGATATGTTGGCAGGGAATTCTCATCGGTCCTGACGTAACTTTCCGCGTTTAGAACTAATAATAGCAGGACCATCAGGTCCACGGCATGCAAAGGCGTACTCACTTTTCCTCGACATTCGAGAACCTGTTGTCGTGTCGTTTCCCGGGTTCGGCTTCTCTCAGAGTCCTGCCGATCGCGCCGATCCGCTGCGGCGGGTCCCTCAGGGCGAAGCTCTTGGCGAAGTGTCCCAGGTGGAGGTCCTTGCGGTTGAAGACTTCCCGCATGTCCTTAGGGTAGCTCGCGTAGAAGCGCACCCAGGATACGTACGCTGCGAAGACGAGCAATGACTCACCCGGCATGCGTCGAGGAAACATTTCAAGGAACCGCGGAAATATTTCGTTGATTTTAAAAATAATTACACGACCCTAATAAACTAGAATAAATTGGACGCAACGCATCTCCCCTAGTAGCACAACATATTTGTCCTATATTTTCTATATATTTAACGAATATCCTACATCTTGTAAATATTTACCAGACATTTGAAATATTTGCAAAACGTTTACTTTAGAATATTATCTCTATAATATTTATTAGCTCCATGTGTTTTCATAATATTTTGCCACCAGGTATACAAAATATTTCGTTTCATTTTAACACAAGTACTTTTTAAATATTATCTGCCGAATACATTATAAACGTTTTAAAAATATTTAAAATCAAAGTCACACGTTTAGCTCCCATAATGAAATAGTGGAACGAAAATATTAGAAAAATTTCTCGGGTATCTTTGATACCAAATGAAGTGTCCGATAATAGTCGTGAAGTAAAAAATGTTTTTCTATTACACGATCATAATTTAAAAAATATAATTTCTATATACGTTTATAATTTATTGTAACTAAATATGTCGTTCAGATTTTCAACAAATATTTCGGATATCTTCGAATGAAATCTACAAGAAATCTTAAAAAATCTGTCGCTTGAGATATTTAGCAAAGATTACTAACAAATATTTAGGAATTATTCTATGCTACCGGGGTCCTCGGAATTATCAGAATTTATTTGAATTTATTTAAATTAATTTGCGTCGAGTATTCTGTGAATTAACGAAATATTTCTCGGGGACTAGTCAATGAAATATTTTTTAAGGTGAATGAATCTTTTTTTTCTTTTCCTTTCATACAAGGAAAGAATCGCCTCGTCCGGAGTCCCGACATTCCGCTGAAAGCCGGGTCACGTGTCCCGATCGGGACACTCTCGCGCCCTTATTAATCGCGGTTCCATTAGGTTCCCGTAGGGGGACTCCGGGCCCCATGGTGGGCTATTAAGGGGCATTAACGGGGGTAGAGTCAAGTGCTGTGGCTAATAGTCGCCCTACTTCCGCGCGGGTGAGAAACCCCGGGGTCCTTCGTTCCTGAGGGAGGTTAACGCGTCTCCACCACCGTGCGAAATTCCGATCCCATCTCGGAATTGCGACCCCCAGGCAACTTTCTCTTCTCGAGTCGCTCCCCAAAGTCTATCTACGGTCAACGAACGAAAATGTCGAAATACCTCCGATCCGGTTTTAAGGTGTTACGAAAGTGCCACATATACCAAAAAGTCAAAATGTTTATAAGACTTCTCCAGACCGGGTACGCCGCATAATTTGAAACTTTAGAATTCCCGAAATTTCCAATTTCCTAGAAAAAAAAATACATCTCTTTATCCCGGTCAAGAACCAAAGAAAGAATTTTTCTTCTTTCGAAAAATGAAATTTTCCTGAATTTCATGCGCTCTTCGTTCACCTCCATGATCACGCGTTAAAGATTACAATTATTCGGTGCCCCCGGTTTGGAGAAAGGTTTTATAAATATTTTGACGCTGCACTCGTTCGAAATTCTACGCTGAGAAAAATAATATTAATTCAACGGTGCCAATGAAATATTTCGTTAATTCAGAAAACAATTAGTCGAACGATCTGTAAACTGAAATAAATTCTCATAATTCTGAAGAAACGTTGCATCCAATTTATTCGTGGTTTATTTGCATGAAATAATTCCTAATCTTTCGTTAAGTCCTCGAATTAACGAAACGTTACTTCGGTGCCGTTCGAAGGAATATTCCCTATTGTCCTGTTTTTCTCAACGTAGGAAGAATCGGATGAATGTGCGACGCCACCCCGAGGTTTCGAAGGAACCTATCGCCTCGCATCCGGCTTTTACGAGCTCCTCTTCCCGAACTCTCGGCTAGGAAGTCCTCGGATCCTTCTCGAAAGTTCGGCCCGATCCCGCCAGGCGGAAACGGGCGAAATGTTTTTCCCCATTTAGCGCATAAATCTCGTGGGCGCGGGCGTCGGCGGCGGCATTGTTCCTAAGTGACGTAACCGCGTCTTATTGTATTTGTATCCTGTATCGCATCGTTAAGAGTATCTCGCCACAAAGCGTAAGTGGTTTTGACGGAAGCCACATTCAGCGGTCGGATTGTGTCCGCCCTGCCGTCAACCCCCGAGTCGACGACGAAATACGCCCCGTTCGTCGTAACTCCGAGAGGCGAAATCTGCCGGGGAGCGGCGAGCGCCGCCATCTTGAAAACGGTTGGAAGTAAACGGCAAGGAAAATGAGATATCACGGGAGAAAGTAAAAAGACGCGCGTAGAAATTCCCGGAGATAATTATAATCCATCTTGGATGATTTATCCTTCATTAAAACTCGGACGTATAAGGTACACCCTTCCAAGAATCGTTTGGCGACAAGTCTTGAAATCTGAGAGGCATGAAAATGCCTTCGAACCTCGCGAGATAAATTTCACCTTAAAAATAACGAAACTATTGAATCGCAACGTTACTCCCGGACAATTTGGTAAATCAGGGTTCATCGATTACAACCTCGTAAAATAAGACAACCTGGAATCTGCCGGGGAGCGGCGAGCGCCGCCATCTTGAAAACGGTTGGAAGTAAACGGCAAGAAAAATGAGATATCACGGGAGAAAGTAAAAAGACGCACGTAGAAGTCCCCGGAGATAATTATAATCCATCTTAGATGATTTATCCTTCATTAAAAACCGGACGTATAAGGTACACCCTTCCAAGAATCGTTTGGCGACTACAAGTCCTGAAATTCGAAAGGCATGAAGATGCCTTCGAACCTCGCCGAATAAATGTCACCTGAAAAATAAGGAAACTATTGAATCACGACGTTACTCGCGGAAAATTTGGTAATTCAGGGTTCATCGATTACACCCTCGTAAAATAGAACAACACGGAATTACTGCATAGCACATATCGGCAGGGTTGATAAAAATCAGGATTTCTTTTTTTCACATAAAAAAAATTGCTGCCGTTTAGTCGAATTATAAATCATGGCTTTTTAAAAAATATCTTAGTTTAAATAGACTCCTCGTATGAAATATAAGGTTAAATAGATGTTATTAGAAGATACGCGGAAGACCCTAAACGTTGTAACGGGGAGTAGAGACGTAAAAATGGCGGACCCTTCGTCTCGGGCCAAACAAGCGAAAAAGCAGAAAAGGAAAGACGGTGGACGCTCGTTTCGAACTTGTATACGAGCATCTTGAAAGCGGGGAAAATAAAGGGAAGGGAGAGAAAGCATAAAGTGAAGAGAAAAGGGGAAAAGCAACGCCGCTCGGGTCTCCTCTTACCGCGGCGTCGTATCTAGGATTTGCGAAACGTATCGCGGATTCCCCACCGAGTATATAATACGGCGAATCGAGTCTTGCGTGGAGTGGAATCCTCGGAGAGTTACGTCGAGGGGTGTATAGTCGGCTCTCGGGGGTGTGAGTCGTATATACGGGATAAAGTGGATGAATCCCTTAGCTTAGTGGCGAGGGTCGGAACCCAGGGGGTTGTTCCATGGAGCTGTACTCGCTATTGAGGGCTGTTCGGCTCTATTGGGGTGATAATGTTACGAATTAGCGAGATTTCCACTTCTCCGACTCGCCCCTGCCACCCTCCGCCGTGACGGCAGCCAAGAATTAAATAACTCGACCAATTCTGACCCAACCTGTTCGCAATTCTCCTCCCCCGGAAAAAATATGCCCCATTTGCACATTTAGCAAAGGATACCATAACCGATAAAGTTTTGCTCCTACACTGAGAAATATGTACAACTGGAGGCGAATCAATTTTAGTCATATATGAACCTAGTAGACCTTTACTTATTTCTACATTTTTCGTTTACTTAAAAGTATTTCACATTTAATTCTCGTCAAGAAATAATTACTTCAGCCGTTGAACATTTCACTTTAATCAACTATCCGATTTTTAAATAGGCACATTTATTTCACTTCAAGTACCTGATTTTTCTCAGTGTACTTCCAGAATAATCCCACCGACAAATCTTTGGAATTATATATCAAATCGTGGACGTAACCATTGAGAGCTTTCTTTAAAATAAATATATATATACTTGCTAAATTTGCAAACGAATTACTTGCAACAGACAAAAAGTATTCTTGTCGCTCTCGCGATATGTCGGACCTTAAAATTAATTCATTAAAGTAGTTAACTCTCAAAAATCAAGTTTCACGAGGGTCGGGACCTTCCGTGGAGGAAAAATGATTCGGTACATCCAATTCGGAGAAAAGTTTCATAAACGAGACCTCTTTAACGTCACTTTCATACGTCCCCTTAAAACATTCGCGATCGGCAAATTTTTTCCGTCTCAAATACTGAGTACCGGCGAAAATAATGAAATTCTGAAACTGGTTGCCGCAAACTTGTATCGCATATCGTCATGGACGTGATTCACGTCAGCGGCAATCAGGAGTAGAATTTAAAATGACGTGAATTCACGTCAGTGGCAGTCAGGAAATAGAATTTAAAATGACGTGAATTCACGTCAGCGGCAACCCGAAATAGAATTTAAAATGACGTGAATTCACGTCAGCGGCAATCAGGATTAGAACTTGAAAAGACGTGATTTCACGTCAGCGGTCGCGAATGTGTTAACGTCGCGTATAATTCGCGACGTAGTCTCTCCCGCCCCCCTGGTCACAGCGATCGTCGCCGACCCGAGTTTCTACGGCCATCTGCGAGTCCAGGAGTATTTGGGGCCGGTTGTTCCCCGTTTCCGGGAGAGTGGCGTAAACGAAAAGCCGCACTCGTCGCGGCTGGATGGACCGCTCGGCTCGGCAGCCGGAAACCGGGTGGGCGAATCAATCGGCGAGCGCGTGACAAATTAAGTCGCACTCTCCGCGTCGACCAATCGGCGTCGCGGGAAAAGTGCGAGGGACGGGGGGAGAGCGACCGTCCGCTCGCACGTGGCGATCGATCGATCAATCGACGCTCGCGCGTCCGGGGAAACGGTCAAGTGGTTAGTTGTGTAGCGTCAGTCAAATCGGGGCTCGCTAACCGCTCGAAAACCGCGGCTAAGTCTTCGTGTAAAGTCCGGAAGGGAAACCCTCCCGGAAGATTTATTGCCCCCGGTTTTCCCGGGCTGAGAAATAACACCGACGGCGAAAATCGAACGTATCGATTGCTTAGGTTTAAACCGAGATTTAACTCGTTTAGACCCGCCGTAGACGAGTTAAACCTCGGTTAACTCGAGTTACGAAAAAACGGCCTTAACCCCTTAACTTGTGCGCTCTAGTTAATTCGAGCGCGCTAAACAGACCAAACTGTGCACACTCGAGATAATTCGAGCGGCGATGTATTTTATGCTACTATAATTTTTCACACTCGAATATAATCGAGAATTTTATTTTTTCGCGAAGACAATGATCTAGTGTTTTTTACATAAAAAAATTGATTCTTTTGGCCGGTTTTTTTTTAATCTGTGCGTTAAGGGATTAAACGATCGTTAGATTACTGGCTATTCTCGAAAGTTCTCCTAGAAATTGATTACATTTATTGATTGAACTAAGATATTTGTTAAAAATCCTGATTTGAACAAAATCAGCGATTTTTCATCTTTTCAAAGAAATCGTCATTTTCATTAAAAAAAAAAAAAAACGCGGAGGGATGACGGGAGACATCTCGAGCGTTCAGTTTAGAAACGGGAACGAGGCGTTCGTTCGCATCAAGAACGACGCGGTGAGGACGGATTCGAGTCGACGGATAATGGATTTATTATCGCAGGGAATAAATTCTTTCCCGTAACGACCCTAATAGAGTAACCACGGGTAGGGCAAACAAGATCATCCCTCCTCGTCCAGGGGCTATGTAAATAGGCGTGGTGCGACCGAATGCGAGAGCGAGCCCGAGAGGAGCCATAACGCGACGTATGGGGTGATTTTATATGCGGCTAGGGTGCCCACCGAATTGGTTTAACCTACCCCTAAAGTCAGCTCGCGCCGATCTTCGCCGAAAAACCGCCCCAACTCGGGGGCAACCTCCCCCGGATGAGCCTTCTTCCGGAGTCCTTTGCCCTGGAGGACTCCGCGATCGGTTCCGCGCCGTATCCGTATCTAAACTCAGTCTCTATACTCTACACGACGACGTAAAATGGTTCACTTCCTCCCTTATCCCGGAATAATTAAAAAACCATGGGGCCGGTTTCCAAAATTCTATCATGAGTAACCCGGACCGTGTACCTTTACGCTCAAATATGTATTTGGCTCGAAACTCCACCTTTCCACCCCGGTAACATCTTCCAGCGATTCCTTCCTTGGGAAATTTCGGAACATCGTTGTTCCTTCCGAAATGTGGGAGAGATATTGAACGCGTACCGAGATTTACCCTCACCTTTGCAAGCCTTTTCCCGAAGTTTCTTATTTTTCAGGACGCTGGCCTCGAATGCGTTCTGCAGCGCCGTGGCAGCAGCTTGGGCGGAACTGCACCGCGACGTGGGACCCACCAAACTGTTCAACGCCTCGTCCATGTCTCGCTGCTTGATCCTTATCCTCCTAGACTCCAACATCCGAACAAACTGGACTTCCGGGGGAGTTAGAAAAATGGTAGCTGATCCCGATGATCCCGCCCGCGCCGTTCTTCCTATCCTATGCACGTAATCTCTGGCCGAAGTCGGACCCGTGTACTGGATGACGCTGTCCACTTTCGGCAGGTCCAAACCCCTAGCTGCCACATCCTGAAACATTGTATCAATTGCATCAACAATTGCCTTAAACCCTGCTACATGTCCCCACTAATATGTACACCACATTTTAGTGCGTTACAATGTTACCCATATTTATACATTTGTAATTTTCAATTATTCCACTCAACGTTATTCTGTCTAAAACTTCGTTTAAGAGACGCGTGAAAATTTATATAAATTTACATTGATTTTTATCAGCGTTGCAAATCAGGAAACTCGGTAAAGTATCGCGCCAAATATACCCTCGCCCCCGTTGTTGAGACGTGTGAAAGTCTATATAAATTCGCGTAGATTTTTATCAGCATAGGCACCGCAAATCAGGAAACTCGGTAGAGTATCGCGCCAAATGTCCTCTTGCACTCGTTTCGTTTATCCCGCTGGGTGTTTCAAGGATGCATCGGAGTTCGCCAAATCGGGACAAATGTCTTGCAAAGCATAATCTGTATCTTGGGTTGGTAGAATATCGCGCCAAATATACCCTCGCACCCGTTGTTGAGACGTGTGAAAATATATATAAATTTACATTGATTTTTATCAGCGTTGCAAATCAGGAAACTCGGTATAGTATCGCGCCAAATATACCCTCGCACCCTTTGTTGAGACATGTNTATACCCTCGCACCCTTTGTTGAGACGTGTGAAAATCTATATAAATTCGCATCAATTTTTATCAGCATAGGCACCGTAAATCAGAAAACTCGGTAGAGTATCGCGTCAAATGTCCTCTTGCACTCGTTTCGTTTATCCCGCTGGGTGTTTCAAGGATGCCTCGGAGTTCGCCAAATCGGGACAAATGTCTTGCAAAGCATAATCTGTATCTTGGGTTAGGGTTCGGTTCTTCGCAACTGGAAGAGCAAGGCCAGGATGGCGCCCGCTGGGGACCCCAGCAGCGAACGTTTGAGCATCGTTCTCCATCGGCTCTATGTTTGGATAGCTAATGATTTAGGGCCGCTGGCCGGTTAAAATTCCGCTTGATGGCTCGACCGGTAGGGGGTGGCGACCGGCCCGAAAAATTCCTTCACGGAAAGGTATATATTTCGTCCGTTTTATCGAATTAATTCAGCGACCTCCCTCTCGTGGACCGAAAGAACCCGACGAGGCGACGAAAGACTCGGCCTAGGCCATTACGGAAAATGGATTACACCGCAGGAAATGGACGTTTTGAGACACGGAAACGAACCGACTAATTCCGGAGAGACTCATTTTCGAGCGCATCCGCGTCTTTCGACGCCTTTTCCATTTTAAAATCAGGTCCTGCTACCACCGTATCGCACCCATTCCTTTCTATACGTATATTGCAGTTTCATCCCATGGGAAATAAAAATCCCGATGGATAAAAGATATACCAGACTGCTGGGGGAGAAATTTGGAAGATAAGTTCCGGAGAAAAGTTCCACAAACGAGACCTTTCGTATCGATACTACGGTATCATAAAAAATGCTGTGCCCCTCGCAAAGAAAAATCCAACAATTAAAACAGGAAATGTAAATCGAGACGCAAGATTCGTATATTAATTTAGGAGATCGGTTTAAGGGGTTATACCACTTTGAAATTTTCAAAAAATGCAAAAAAATTTTTACGCCGATATTTTACGCGTTTTTCTTAAAACTGCATTTTAAAAATCGGTGGGCACTCTAGCTCCGCTAATTTTCAATCAATCGTCTTGATTATTTTTTATTTTATTCATGATATGTTTATCTAGCGAAATACGTATGGTTTTTTCAATGTATTGATATTCGCGTTTTTTATGCAACATTAATTAACAAAATTTAGGGAAAAATACGTATCTTTCCTTTGAAATCGATACTATTTTGTGAAAAATGCATATTTTTGAAAACGGCTACGCATTTCGCTAGCTTTTTGGCTACAGAAACTAATTCTTTTTCGTTCATTGATCTAGCTTAAACCTGGACTAAGTTATCGTACCCACCGCACGATCATCGATTTTCACAGCGCTCCGGTAAATCGCGTTTCAAGCCGTCATTTTTGTAAATAAAAACATGCAGAAAAAAATATTTTGTAGTTTAATAGTAGTATAATACCTTACTGTACTTTAATTTGGATAAAAACGTTTAAATTCTTAAAAAGAAATTCTTGAAAAACCGTAATTTTTGGGTGGGTCAAAGTGGTGTAACCCCTTAAGAGTGTCTCCGAAATACCTCGCGTCGGAGGAAGACTCTAGAGGGAAAAAACGGCTGAAGAGTTACAAGGACGGAAATGGACGACGACACCCCGGGTGGGAAAACGAGGTATCTAGTAATGGGGCACATCCCATTCTCGAGGAGGATCGGAGAATCTATTTCGGAGCGTGCTCGAGAGGATCGAAGGGACCGGCAAACGGAGCGTAAGGGGATCGGACAAGCGAGTCAGTGCCACCGGTTTCGGCTGGGCCACTGACGCTCGTGAAGTGGATTAATGGTGGCGATTAAAACAAACGATCGTTTAAGAGCGGGCCACGATCGCAGAGATCGGAAACGGATAGCCGCTCAAAACATCTCACTCGGCCCATAGATCACCCGGGTAGGATCCTCCATGCTGGGCCCGGCGAGCATCCCGCCGATGCCGGTGGGTTTCACCGTATAAATTAATAACGTTGAAATAACGCGGAGTAGTGCCGTAAAAAGTGGGCGGTTTACATCGGAAACATTTCGGGGCCGCGTTTAGCGGCTATAACTCCGACTCGTTCGCGTGCTTTCCGTGACGGTGAATTCCTTTTTTAACGCCGCGGCTTCGATGTATTTATGTTTTAAGGGCTCGGCAGGGTACCAAATGGTTCACCACTCGTCAAGGGACAAATGGGCCCTTGAGAAAACCACGGTTCTTCGCAGATTTCCCCAGCCGTTCCGCATCTTCGAGTTTACCACAACTTCCATTCGTGACAAGACATCACTTTTTCTTGAACGCGCCGACCAGAATCGCCGCAAATGGTCGAACACTCGTCGAAAGGTAAACAGTCCTTAAGATGATACGAAAGTCGCTTCAAAGCGGTCTTATTTATGAAACTTTTCACCGAACTAAGTGTACCGAATCGTTTCAAACGTTACAACGTGAATAGGAAGGCTATAAGGAAGATCCTGACGCTCATGAAATTTCAATTTTTTTTTAAATTTCTTTTTAGGCATTTAAAAATTCTATTATAAAAAATGAAATTTCATGGGGACCAGGACCTTCCTTGTTTCACGCAAGATTAATCTTCCAGATGCCACTCTCATATCACCTTAAGGAAACCGCGATTCTCCATTAATTAAAGCACGCGTTTCGGTATCTTTAAAAAGTTCCCTTTTTCAAAACCTGCAGGTTAAAATTGCAGCATCGCATCTTCCCCTGGAAGCCGTGCTCCGCTTCGCTTCGTCATCGCTCATCGAGTCTCGGGAGGGATTCCCAGGGAGTGAATTTCTTGGTGGGTAATTCGTTCTTTGATTCTCCCAATGGTTCGAAACGGAAAGAAAAGGATCGGACTGTCTCTGAGAACGGTAGACCGGCCAGAGTGATCATCGGCTTAGAACGGCTCAGCCACGATAATTATACTTGTTACGGGTGCCTCATGTGTGCGCATAATTTTTAACCTCCGGACGCAGCGTGGGTCCAGAGATATTAAATTCCGTCCTGAAAGAATAAGCCACGGGCTAATTTACAGCTCTGGGAGTGCCGACGGGTATCCTGGCTTTTCTTTCCTTTTTATTATTATTAGTTTTTATGTGGCGGAAGTGACGCGTTGCGGTATATCCCTTATTTACGATCAGACTCGTACCACCGATTACTTATTTCGGAACGGACCCACTTCGCCGTTATTTATAATTACGATCCGCTTTATTTATCGGTCCATGGCCTACGGTTTACCGGCATCGACCTGGCCGTTCCATTTATTAATTGACGACGTCTTAACGGTAACAATGCTTGAAAGAAATCACGGTCGACATTGAAGATCGCATTCTCGTAATGACGCGTTTAGCCAAAATGGAAGAACTATAATATTAAATATATCTTTAAAAGGGAATAATTAACTCACCGTACAGAGAAGCACCCCACTTTTGGCTTTTCGGAATGTGTTGAATACTTCTGTTCTCTCCTTTTGAGTCATGTTGCCATGTAATTTGAAAAACTCTGCATCGACAAGGGGATCCGTATCATATTCTTCGAGGGATGTGCCAAGTACGGAGGATAGAATATCTGTATAATAGTCTACCATGTCCTGAGTCGCCATGAAAATTATTGTCTTGTGTTGCCCAGGGCGCTGATAAATCATAAAATCATTGGAAATGATGTTAAAAATAATTAAACCAGGTTCAATGAGTAGACGATTACCTGACATATTCCAGCAATGCAAGCACTTAATGTGACCATTCTTAGTTTTGGTGGGGTCACGATATAATTTTGGACAACACTTTGGGGGACGATTAAATCTTCATTAATTTCATTTAGATTCCCATCGACGTTTCTCAAATTCTCCTCGGCAGCATCAACTAACACTGGATGCCTTGTCGTAAGACCTGCCAGCTTTTCGACAGCCTGAGTTAACGTTGCCGATAACAAAATGGTCTGCCTTGTGGAGAGGTTAGGATTGTTTATATTTTCATCTGCTTTGCAACTCTCCTTGGTTTTTGTTTCTGTTTTTGATGTTTCCTCAGAGGAATGATTGTCTTCTTCCGAATCACTGTCCGTATCAGAATGATAATTCTTTTTCTGTATTCTCAAAATACTTCCTGGTTCCCTGTTACTTTCTTCATCTTCGGGTTCGGTTGCGTTAGTACTTTCGTCTGCATCGACATCCAACTTTAAACTTTTATTACTATCCAATTTATGTACACCATCGTGAAGAATTTGCAATGGATCGTAGTTCGAATTTTTACTGTCGTTACTAGACACATTCAGTGCAGTGACAATACTGAAATTGAATTACATAAACATTTTGAATTTAAGCAGGAATTCTGACAGATGGTATAATTTCCCATAAAATGGATGCTTACCCTGCAATATCTTTTTCGTATCCCATGTCAAGCATTCTGTCAGCCTCGTCGAGGATTAAACATTTAACGGTATCTAATTTTAAAGCCTCGGTGTGTTTTATATGATCTAATAACCTACCAGGAGTCGCTACTAAAATTGTACATCCACGCCTAAGTCGTGCCTTCTCTGCTTTCCTTTTTTCTCCACCAACTAAATACCCAGGCACGATCCATGTGAATGGCTAAAATCGGACAATATAAACAAAATAATCTATTTTCTCCTTTGACATACGATTTACTTACTTTTATGAGTTTCAGAAAGCACTCGTAAGTCTGCAGGGCTAATTCTCTAGTAGGTACGACAACAAGAGTCATAAGACCATCGCTTCTTAACAACTTTGGTCTAATTTTATGCAACGACTCGACTACTGGTACGGCGTAAGCTAACGTTTTCCCCGAACCTGTTTGCGACCTGACCAGGACGTCTTTACCTGCTAAAATTTCAGGAATTGCTTTCTGCTGTACCGTTGTCATTTTTGTTATTTGCATATTTTGTTCAAGATTTGATACCTGATTAAAAAAATGTAATGAATAATTGCTATAAAAATAATTTTTTGTCAACATACATTTGTGGTACTAACCATAAAGGCATGAACATCCAGATCACTGAATTTCTGTCCAGTAAAAACTTGTTCATTTACTGGTTTAACAAATCTCTGACCGATAATTGGTATCTCAGGATTATTACTAAATAAATATGAGGCCTTTCCTTTTGACCAATGTGGTTTAGTACTTTCTGTGTCCTGTTTTCCTGCCTTATTCTCTCTCATATTTTTTTTCCTAGTCCTACCATTGTTATCTTCGCCTCTATTAAAAATTTTCCTATTTACAATCTGCTTGGGATTGTTTGATTCCAATTTTCCCAAATCACTTTTCAAAAATATTTTCTCTGAATGTTTTAATTTTTGTTTTGTAATCTGTGGATCAGTTGCAACTTTGTCAAACATTCGTTTTAAATCTAATAGACCTGAATTGTTGTCCTTTGGCGAAGATTCCTTAGAAAAGATATCAGATAGCGATTTCTTTTCATTTGTCCCCGCAACATTTTGTTTCCTTACTAAAAGTGGTTTAACAAAATTCTCTTTCGTTGGCTTAGTAAAAGAAACTATCGATTTATCTAAATTCTGATTTATAACATTGGACGCAGTGGTATCGCACGATCCACCTGTCTTCGACTCGGGTAAGGTCTCGGCAAGTTTAACCCTGTCATTTCTTGAAACCATACTGGACTTAATCTTTGATAATTCAACATTCTTGCCACTATTGACTGTCCTCAATTTCCTGGCTACAATTTCACCCAGTGATTTCTGTTTGATTCTTTTCTTGCCACTGATCTGTTCATTGGAAACATTTTGTGGCACAGTTTTACTCACGCTTGGTTTACCTCTTTTTGCTAACAGTTTATTTTTCGATTTCTTTTTTATATTCTTTAAGGACTTCTCCTTTCCTTGAGCTTTCTGTGGTGTTAAATAAATTTATAAGAGAAAACAACAAATGAACACATAACCCTTCTTAACCTATGACTTACCCATTTCGGCTGTAAATCATCTGGACCCGATGAAATGTTTAAACAAATATCCATGTCTTGAACTGTCATTTGTATTTACACGATTTCCGTATGCACAATTGAAAAAGTTTACGTTTACTCGTAAAGAATAAATAAAACGGCACCTTCCATAGACATAACCTATTTCACCGAACACGCGCACGTGTCGAGTTCTCGCGCATCAGAAGTGCGCAATACTTTTCTACCGTTCAGGCGCGAAATTCAAAACTCGTTCGATAAAGACAGCCGAAGATCTTACAGAAAATCTTAAACATGAATTATATTTTTACAATCTGCATATTATAAGGTTTGGATAATATATTGCAAAGTCAGATAACCGGGTGTTGAGTTAATAAATAGATTTCATCAGTTCAAGTATAACCTCTGTGATTAAATAACTAAGCTACCTACAATTATATGTAATTATTTACAGTATTCCAATAATAGTTATTAATCCGAGAATAATTGTAACAAAAATGATTTCACTTGTAATCTCCTTCCAAATCTCCGATGGATATTGATCATGACCCGAGGTGTGTTTACCTATTACCCAAACAATGCCTTGAAACTCTTACTTGAAGGTCGTAACTAGCAAAGCAAGTGATATATTCCAAGATAATTATATGTATCCAGTATGACTTGGGCCTTCGGATCATGAACAGCGGTTAAAATGTGTTGCCTAAGCCGAACTCTCGAAGCTAGAATAATTGGAACTCTAGGAGTAGTACGTATTATTTTCCCCTAAATAATTTAAGCCGTTTGTCAATAAACTTCTTAGTACTTCCAAATCCGCGTGTACCACTTGTAGTTTCATATTTTCTAATTTCCAAAATTGTGTATTAATGTACACGAACGAGTCTTTAAAAGGGAATGCATTTATTCACAATTGATTCCCGCGGAATGGTTTAATTACACAATTAATTTGTTTATTTTAATGATCAG
Organism: Orussus abietinus; assembly: GCF_000612105.2. Classification (NCBI taxonomy): domain Eukaryota; kingdom Metazoa; phylum Arthropoda; class Insecta; order Hymenoptera; family Orussidae; genus Orussus; species Orussus abietinus. The sequence goes on along the minus strand of NW_019394904.1, from coordinate 2,126 downwards.
TCCTCCTCGATCCTGATGATAAATATCCTGGTGAGCGACTTCTTCTCCAGGGATAAGGACGACGAGTTGCTGGGCATCCTGCAGACATGGGCGCATTTAGGAATGAATTGGACGCAGATGATGAAAAATTCCCGACTGGAGAAAAAGAGTGAGTGCTACGGCTCATAAATAAGAGCCACTTGACTCGAGGTAAAGTAACGCCCGCTCAATCGAGTACTCTCATTTTTCAGTCGAGACCATTTTAATCTGCTTTCTGGTCTATGCCACGCTCTTTCTGCTTGCCAGCTCCTACTTAATACTGGGATCAGTCGCAGTGAGTAACAAGAATTAACTACCAAGAAAAACTAATCAACTAACACGGCTCATGATTCATTTGAAAATTCAATCTCTCCAGAAAAAACGAAAATATGCCAAACCTTGGTTATTCCTACAAGCGATTGGCATCATAGACCAATTTCTTGCATTCATGGCGTACATAACTCGCAACTCACCTACGGATGACCAATTTGCCTTATATATTCCAACATACATCATGTATATGCGTAAGTAAACGTTTAATACATTTTTTCCACCACAATTCTTACTTAAAGCTGCATCCGATCCATGAAATATAAGTACAGTGAGAAAAAAATGTTTCCGCACTTTCGAAGAATAATTATTTCGCTCAAATAATTATTCTTTTAACGAACGAAATATTTATTTCGTGCGATGAACATTTTTTTCTCAATGTAGGTGGGCTTCTTTAAAATTTTTCCCGAACGTGAAGAGGGCTCATTTTTCATTCCATTATTCCATAGATTTAATCTCTTTTGCTTGTACAAAGACTGTCTTTTTTTTCATTTCTGTTGTAGTTGTCAGTCTGTATTTCTGGTTGGCGGTGTTCGAAGCGCAAAAGACATGGTCTCCGGTTCCTTTGACTATTCCGCAGCATATTGACAACCGTGAAGTTACTACTAATTCCACGACCGACTCGGTCGTGACGAAAACGCCATCATTCCTGGCGAACAATTACTCGTTTTTCGGCCCCCCGTTGTCATCGAATCCTCCGAAACATGAACAGGTTTAGGGATCTGCTGGGCTGATCGTGAAAACCATTCTTAAGACTCGACCACGTCAAGTATTCCAAGCGAGCTTTGTAGCTTTAATGACGCTATTTTAACACGTACTCGGTCTTCGTCCCGCTCCAGCGAAGGCTTTAGCTAGGTTACGAAACTTTAATCTTAACACTGAAATTAATTATCCCGGTAATCGTAGTGAAATTAGTAACGTCAAAAATAAATTAATCGACACGAAGTGACATCATTCCGCATCTTATTCCTCAATAAGTCCTCGTGACGCCTTTCGAGCTCCTCAGGAGATGATGGCGTCGGCAGAGCTGAGTAAAACGCTTTTCTACTTATAATAGAAAATCCAAAATAGTTTTTTCTCATTCTTATTTAAAATACAAAATAGAAAATGCCATTTTACATACTGGATCCCTATTTCATATGACTTTAGTTGAAATAGTTACTTAGCTATGGACGTCTTGCATTTCTACGGAGAAGGAGATTAATTTATTAGGTCCGGTTTTCAACGGTCGGTGAAAATCTCATTATCGATGCAGGCTCCGATAAAATGACTCTCCGATTTTCTAAGGAGGAAAATGGATATGGTTCCGATAAATCAGAGGAGAGACGCGACTAATAGCGTGTAGCAAATGCGACTCCATCGGAGCGAAGCGGCACAGGAGGATATGAGAAATGGTTACGTTTACGTCAAGTCGCTTTTAAACTCCCCGGATTTGAATCTCGGGGTCAGCATATTCCCCGGGGATGTAGACGTCCCTTGGTCCTTCTCCCCGAATCGATCTCTTTGAGAATCGCCGCAACTTTAGCGATACTTTAGAGTTAATGGACGAGCGCATGAAAAGGTAGATATATTTTATGCATCGAGTCGGATAACGTATTCCACTCGAAACTCGATCATTTCCAAGGGAACTTCTCCTCCGAGTCCGTGGATAACATCCTAGATGAGAGAATTTAGCGGTACAAATTATTGCCTCTTAAAATATTAATTATAAATCATTAACGGGGGTTTCGCCAACTTTTAAGTACCGGAGAGGATGTTTACTTCCCTAATAGCACAAA
>NW_019394903.1:1250-32963 GCF_000612105.2 Orussus abietinus | reverse complement strand
GGAGGGAAATGTCTCATGTGATTGGCTTGGGGACAGGTCGAAAGGGAAACAGGTGCAAAGCGTCTTTCTCCAGAGAATCTGAATGTTTGACGTTTCCCAGGGCTGTCAACTAGTTTGGGGTGCGGAAGTACTCGGATAAACAAAGGGGAGATAAGAAACAAGGGAGAGCATGTCTCCAGGAGCGTTTCGGAGCGCGAGACGCGTTGCTTAGTCTCTTTCTTAATATTACATAAAATCAAATGTTAGGTAGGGACCTAACATCCCTCCCCCCTTAGAGGAAGAGAGCTTATCCGTACAGAAGCCTGGAGGATGGCTTTCGTGAAGAAGGCTTACGACTAGGGTTGGGCGGAAGGTGGTGGAGTCAAGCTAGGGCGCTCTGAAGTCGTATCTGAGCATTCGAACCTGAAAGGTTGTATGGTCGCCGCTTCTTCGCTCGAAGCGGTCGAGTCGCGAAACGTTTGGAAGTGGACTTGCACGTCTCCGTTCGGTCTCCTGATATGGTTAAAGCAGTTTTTAAATACCTGTAAGCAGGTAATAGTGCTTCTGCGTTCCGATGTTTGCCTTCGTTTAAAAAGCTTTCTCCACAACCAAGCGCATATATCGCAATACTTACACGTACAACATAGATATAACATTAATAAGATTCCTAGAGCAAAAAGTACATAGTAAAAGAAATTATTATGTGATGCTAACCAATTATCTTGTCTACGCCGGTGTTGCAATATCTCAGCTCGACGCCGGATTTCTGATAATTTGACGCTTCCTATGTCTAAGTCGCTTAGATGCATATTCGGACGATTATATTTTTCTGGGAATATTAATTCCGATAGATTTATCTTGGAAGGCTCCTGAAGTTCTTCGCACAGTTCGGCTAAGTCTAGGCCAGCCTCGGGCACGAAATCAGTGCTATAATTACTGGTTCTTACATTTTGCGTTACGAGCGTCGCGGAGTCGGTCCATGCTTTACAATTGGTATCTAGCGTGAGAATGCCCGTGTTCTCTACCGTAATATGCGACGCGTTGCGATCTTCGCACAGAATGTTCACTGATTCCTTTTTAACGGTTACATACAACCAGCTGTTCTTACGTTCCAATTGGGTCCACGTGGTGGTTTCTAGTTGGATAAATCTAACATCGCAATTTCTTTTGATATCGGTGCATCCAGTAGTAAGCAGGTAGGTTTCGCAGGATTTATGTTGGTGAGAATTATAGAACGGTTGTTCTTGCATGCATACTTTGATATTGCGTAGCGGTTTGCATTTTTCGCTATCGAGTTCATCTAAGAGCATAAAGCGCTGTCGATTGGGCGCAATAATTATGTGGCGTTTTCTAGGGCTTATGTATGTAAATATGTCACCTTCGAGCGGGGCTGGAATCGGTATGAGATTAAAGAGTTCGTAAGTTTCCCTATCGGTTAATGGTATTGTTAAAGCATATATCAGTCGTCCGTTAAGATAGAGTACCTGTAGGTTACTAACTTTAATTAAATCATACGCATGAGTAGGTACGAGTGTTACGGGGAAGTCCTGGTCTTGGCGGAGTAAAGTTTTGATTTTTATGAGGGTGTGCATTAGATGAGTTGGTGGGAGGATATCGGGATGAATCAGTCCCTTAAATGCGAGCATGACGGCATTAGTTAATGTCGTAAGCTCCGATTCGTACGAGTTAACTGAACTCGAGAGTTCGATAACGTGAAAGTTCATTTCTACTTGGATTCTCGCAGCGTACGATTCTCTCACGTGGTCCATTACATATTGCTGCATTGTTTCTATTTTTCCTTGAATTTTTTCGAATTCTGTCTTTATTTCGTCGGTCGTGATGTTTAGATTAGTCACAAAGCCTTGGATTATGTTGGTCTGTTCTTTGACCAGTGTCGCTACCTGCTTGTCGTCTTCGTAAATCCTGTCGATCTGTTCGTTATAGTACGTCGCGTCACTAGCGTCGAGAGTTCCGAACAATATTTTTGAGATGGTGCCGATGAAGTCAAACACTGCTCTTTTATTTCGGATATTATCATTAGAAAGGAATGTCCAGTGATACCACTGAGGGTTTTCCTTCTTTGTTCGGTCGCGTCTAAGTTTCGTATCGTCGCGTCTAGGTGGTGTGTGTTGATGCAGACAAACGTTCTTCCGTGTGTTAGGTTTCGGTAGCAGCCTTTCTTCAGTTCGTCTGCATAGTAGCGGATAACGCGGTATTTCCTGTCTAAGTGCGTCAGGTTGACGAATGAGATTAACTTTCAACGGTCATTATAAATTTTTACTTCGCCGGCCTTTTCGAAGTATATCCCGGAGTGATTCTCGAACACTTTTATTTCGGACGGTGCTTTGCTCCTGGAGTCTCGCGGCCTTCATAATTCATAAGAGTTACTCCGATTTGCGTTTATAATAAACTCGGATAAGTAAAGTCTTTCTTATGTTTACGGGTGCTCATTTAATGATTTACAGGTGTCCATTTATTCGAGGAATACGAAGAATGGTGTAGAACGTAAATATATAAGAGACATGAAATCACGATTCCGTTTCTACGTCCGATAGTTGATGCATCGTAAATTTTCCTACGGTATTTGACTGTATATATATTTGGAAACTATTTCTTTTAAGCTAAGATAATATTCTAACTTCGACTCAGTGAGTGGAACAATTGAAGCGCTAAGAAACTTATCATTTAATAGAACGTGTTCTAATGTATTCTTTATAAAATTCTGTTAATTATCAATTAACAAAAACTACGTTAGGTGGGTCAGAGACGCTCCACAATAATACTAAAATAATTTGTATTAATTGTTTTTGTTTATAAATATTCATTTTCTTTAGGAAATCCATTCTGCCCCTCGAGCGATTCAAATTCCGCGCTACTCCCGCCGCCAGTACGCTGCGCGCCCGGAGAGAGCAGTGCGGACCAGGAGGAAACCATCGACGGAGTCCAGTGTACATACGTGCGCCCATGTGTGTTCTCAATTATTTAATTAACGATCTGTTAATTATATAATTAATTGCAGTTAATTATAGGCCACGATAGAAAAGCGATCTATCTCGTTAGAAAGCCTTACCTTGTTATTTAAACATTTTATGTAAATTGTTGCGTAGCGATGGCCTTGACCTCACTACTTGTTTAATGTTCAATATTTATTTGCGAAAGCTCAAATATTGAGCCGACCGTCATGCGAGACGTCGATTCTTATGCTATTTTCTCGATTTCGAACATTATCTATTAAAAAGTGAGACCAATATGTGATGCAATAACCATCTCGCGGATACACAAAATTAAGAGGAGTTAATTATATTCATTGAATGTACGGTACACGGTTACCACATCCGGCTTGACTAATTGTCGATGCACTTTGCTTATAATAAAGGATTATTGAATCAGTTGTTCATTAAACAGTATACGTTGTATTTATTTCGCCCCACGAAATCTTCTATATTTCAGGGATTCGAGAAGAATCTTTATTACCCGAACTCGGAGAGAAGAGATTCGGCCATTGATAATTTTCAAAAGATTTTCGAGGTGTTCTTCGGGCCTGGAAGAGTAACATCCAATCTCTTGATGTTTGGTAGGACAAATAAAACACTTCGTGACCACAAACGACAAAAGAATAACGTACGAAGTTCGATGCCCTGAGGAAGAACCTGCGCTGTCGCCGGAAGGTGACTTTCGGAGGGGCTCGGGGTGGAAAGGCCTATCCTAAGGATAACCGGGAAGGAACTATCCAATTTCCTGGCATCTCCGGCCCACTGCCCGGTCACACCATCACCTATTGATTGGATGGCATAGGCACTGCCCAGTGCCGCATCCAATGGTCAACGGAAAAGTTCCAACCGAAGTGAAATATTTAAAACTGCATATCTCTGTATTAAATATAACAATCGGTTTAATTAATCGTTTAAAAACGTGGAGAAGTGTTCCAATCTCGATGACCCGGTTAAAATTGACGTTATCAATTCCAGATGCTCAGGAAACGACAATTTCTGCCCAGATTGACGCTCTATGTTAAATATCGCAGATAATGACTAGAATTAGATCTGATTTCGTGCTTATCGCGCTTATAACGCTGCGCTCTTCAAGCGCTTATACTTATATATTTAGCGCGAAACTCTACCGAGTTTCTTAACTCTTACTTTTAAAATAATGATTTCGTCAATTAGTTTGACTGTCTAATCCTCTTAAAATACAGCGGTGTTTTCGTCAGTAAATCAATCGCAATCGTTTGACATGTCCTCACATTTTATCTGCGTTACGCAGTCAGGATTATTTTAAGGAATAGAGGTAAAAATAACATTTAAGTGACTAATCTACTACCTTTAAAATCATTAAAAATTAAAAACCTTCATTACTCGCTCCAGTTACGTAAATAATTAAGGTATTTTATTTTTTATAGTTACCCGTAATGAACTCTTATCCATCTCATCCAGTCGTAAGGCGGTATGGACGGTATATTGGGATAATTACAGCAACTCACAAATGACACTATCTCCTCAGCACTATTTAGTTGCGTGAGAGACAAACAAGATCTCTCGCTGAAAATACAAAATAAACAAAACGTTAGAAAAACAAGGAAGGTTGTAAAATAGGCTCGCAAGTATGATCTTTCTGGAAAATTTCAGTTATGATAAACTTTGAACAACGAAATCAAAAGGTGACTCATTTACTATATTATCTTTTACGTCAATTCGCGTTGAGCCATTTTGATTTCGCTGACTTGTACGTCAAATAATGTTTAAATGCATTGTGACGTGCAAAATCTTTGAGCGTCACAAGGGGAATTTTCTAATGTCGGAGTGAGGAGGAGTCCCTCTGGCGATCATTAGATTAAATGTTAGTTATAGGAAAACTATGCTAAAACCTGCGATAATCCCGTAGCCGCGCAATGCACATCGGCGCAACGATGCGCGACATTTAATTTTCCAGGCTTGCGGAAAGCGCGCGGGTCCCCGAATTTGGGGGGTCCTGCTGCCATCCTTCGGCGGCCGCCCTAATTAGGCGGCCTAGTGACCTGTTTAGGCAAGGTCAGATGGCAGACCGGCGCTTACTAAGAAGTTCTGGCGGTTCCGCCAGGAGAACGACAGCGCTGGACGGAAGATCTTCCGGCGGAATTCTCATTGCCAGAGGGACTACCGCACCGGTTACAGCTCACCGACTTTTCGTCCCGTCAGCGGCATCGCCACTCTTCCCGCCAAGAGAGTCCCGGAGGGCGCCATGCCATTCCGTCCCAAACGGCGCCTTAACGTCCCGAGAGCCGTCAACGCTGCCGCTGCTCGAAGGGAACCGTACCGTCTTCCGTAAGATCGAGCTATACACACCGGTGACCTGAGCCTGCCCAGCGGGCCTCTTAACCGCCATTTCCTGTCCGTTCTGTGACCCGAGTTCAAACCATTTCTATTATCTCGATAATCTGTTTCTGCGAGTAGACAACCGTTTATCGAGTAGACGTTATTCGAATTTTATCACGTAACCTACGAGTAAGAGATTATTTTCGTTTCTCTTTATCTCTCGCCGATTCGTGTCCGCTACGTGGAGGGCCCTTTAAGTTTCTAAGTTCCGTTCCCCGCCTCCATTAGCGAAGGGAGCGGGAAGGGCCCTCCGTGGTTCGCAGGGTGCCGGCCTGTTGGATTCGGGTGGGAAGTGTTCGGACCGCGGATAATTCGGCCGGGTCCCTCCCTTTAGGCAGCACCGTCCGATCCACGGAGTGGCGACGACTTCCGTCGGGTTGCATCACGCGTTCTTGTATCGAGGTTTGACGGGAGGAAATTCTCGCGCGCCCTTTTGTACTGTACCTCTCCCGTATCGATATTATCGTCCAAATTTCACCGGAAGTTGCTGGGGAAAAATTATCGTGGCCACGTGCGCGTGGGCCAGGGGGCGTGAGGAACGTAGGGGCCGTGCCGTGGACTGGCGCAACCGTTCCGTACCACTACGCAATTACCGGGCGCCGGGCACTTATCGAAGCTCCGAGGGGGCAGTATAGATCCTCCCGACCGGGCGTTGTACCCTTTTGGGCCCCTGCCGAAGGATTACCAACACCTGCGCGACTTTTATAATTTTGTATTTTTTCCTTTTCACCACCTGTCCCGTTCGACAGGCGCCCCTAGTCCCTTAAATATTGTTGCGCGGACGCGCCCGTACGTTGAGGTCGAAATAGGGCCCCAAATAAAGATTCTAGCGAAGGATTTTGTCGCATATAATTTTGTAGTTCTTTAGTCCCCTTCTCTGGTTCCCGAATTCCAAAACCGACTCCTCCTCGCTCACTTTTATATCGGGTCGAACCCCCCAACTCTGCCGTGCCGTCAAGGGCGTGAGGTTCTCGCGGGGCTGAGTGGCCGGCCGGATACGCTCGGGTAAGTCCCGTCGACCGGACCGAGTCAGCTTGTTCGTGCTACCGGGTACCGGGATCCCGAGGTGCGCGCGCTCGCCTGGCGCCCTAAATAAATCGGGCTCCCCGAAGAGCCCGATTTATTTAGGGTGTCAAGCCGATGATCGAGCTTGACACCCTTTTTCCTAACTACTGCCAGGCGTATGACTGTTTGCTGATCAGGAATAGGAATTCCTGTCGCAGTATTTAAATCGTGATCTAAAAAATTGTTACAAAACATCTCTAACTGGAGTATTTTAATATTCAGCACACCATTTACACATTTTTCCACAGTACATCTACTGTTGATTTTGTAGCACTAACTAGAAGGTTGTCCAAAACAGTGTGTCAGTTGATAACTATCTTAGGCGACAGACTTATTCGTTCATTACAGTTTATGCTTATTCTCGGACCAGTACCAGGATAGGTATAAAGGGTCTTGTACAAGATATAACAGAAATGGTGATCACAGTGTAGACAGCATAATCCTTAATGAAAAAGGAGCGATCGCTTTTGGTAGCACCGCATCGATGCCATCCAACCAATAGTCGATGGCCACGTGGCGGGTTCTTTTCATATATCCATGTAAAGTCTCGCTATTTCACGCCGTCTCGCCCCTCGCCCTCTCCCACCCTTCCTAACTCTTTCTCCCCCTCTCCCACCTTTCCTCGCCCTATCTTACTCTTTCTTGTCCCTTACCTTCTTTCATCATTTCTCGACCTTCCTTGCCCTTTCTCGCCGCACAGAGGACAAAAATCGGGGAAAACTGTCCAAAATTCGAAATATCAAGTAATCTATTTGAAATTTGGTATCGGGGGGTTTTCGAGGTCGCTCATAATAAATTTGATATCAGTTATATAAAAAAAAAAACAAAAAAATTGTTGAATGAAATTTAGTGCTCGATGATTTTCAAAGTTGCTGATAATGATTTCAGTATTAGTTTGTGAAAAATAAGAATAGGCGGTTTCATAATTGCACCAGCAGTATGTAAACATCTTAAAAAATTTGCATGGAAATTGGATAAAAATCAGTGTCATAAAAATTATTCATATTATATATCAACATGTTTTATTAATTATTATAGTTACGTGAGGGTTAGAAGTCATCATGCTAACACTGCTCACTTTTAAACCCACAATCGGAGTCACTATAAATCGGAGCTGCCGCATCGCCGTGTTTTACATCGTTTCAGAAAAATGGTCATAGAAGCGAAAGTTGAAAAAAGTTGCAGCTAATTCATTGGTTTTTTTTTTTAATATTCAACGGAAAATGAAAAAGAAATCATTGATCGAGTGCGATCGAGTCATAAACTTTTGTCTACCTTTAAAAACAACTTTTGTCTGCGTAGTATAAAAAAGTACTTTCCTTGCAATGTTAATAATTTTCTGCACGTTCCAAATTTTAAAATATTATACATGATACTGAATTATACATACCTTGAGAAAGAGAATCCATAATTTTCGGTTGAAACAACACTGTTACACAATTTTTTATACACGTGTACGTGGAGCGTCCGGCGCGCGTGAAAATACCGTTTAAATGTATCTCGTGCAAATATCACTTTCCGGATGACATTACGACGAATATTGCGATACTTGGCCGCTAAAAACTCATCTACATTATAGCTAGAGTCTCCTACTAAACATTCCAGGACAAAAAGGTCCCAAACTAGAAATTTCATTTTTTACTCTTGGCCAGCTTTTCCCGATTTTTGCCCACTGTGCGCCGTTTCTGGCCCTCTTTTGACCGCTCGCTCTTTTTCATTTTATCCCACCCTTTCTCGCTCTTCTTCGTCCTTCCTTGCTATTCCTTGATCTTTCCTTATCTTTTTTTGTCCTTTCTTGACCTATCTCGCTCTCTCTCACCCCCCCCCCCCCCACTCGTCCTCGCGTCATTTTGTCGCTTTTTCTCACCCTTTCTTGTCCTATCTTACCCTCTTTCGTTTTCTTCCGTACTGTCCCGTCCCTCCATACCATCTCACCGTTTATCGCTCATCCACTGTCGATTAAATCCTTGGCTTATAAGATATTCTAACGCATAATTTAATACTGGGCACCTTGTATTGTAAAATGGAAGGGTAACATATTAAATGTTGTCACATGTATCACATTCAGCACAAATAAACTCTAACAAATGAAACTGAGTGAAATGTAGTTTTTCGAAAATACTCTAATAGAAAATAAACAAATGAAATGTAGTTCATTGAAAATAATCTAGTCGCCAATTTTCTTGATACCACTATGTGGTAGAAAATATATAATATATACGTAATAATATGTAGTTCGTCTTTATATTGAGTAATGAGTAATGCAGATAAAAATTAAAAGAGTTACCATTTTGTTTACCAGAACGCCACAACTCTGAAGTATTTATGCTATTACATCAATTCTGTTTTCTGTAGAAAAATTGATACACAATGATTCACACTACTTCCTTAAACATTTTTTTCAAATTCTTTAATTAGTCCCATTTTTTGAAAAGCTTAAGTATGCTTCAATCTTATTACTAGAAACTTTATCACAAGGAAGGAATAAAGGATAAAATCTACGGAACCTATTACAATGTCAGGTTGAAGTATACTTCGAAACCATCTGTATATTCAGTATGCGTAATTTAAATTAATTCTTTGAATGTGAGTGCTTACTAAACGTATTCCGGGTCAACATCTCCAAAAATGCTGTATGTCTTCCTGTGTATAAGCTGTCGAATTTTCGGCATATCGGCATGAGAACCGGGTCTATAGAAGCTGATTTCAGATTTTGATTCGGCCTTCTTTAACCGCGATTCGAAAATATGCGCATCAAATCCATTCAGCCACGTTGCATCCATCATTATTGTAATTATATACGACCTGAAGTCTTGATATGAGAAGCAGATAATAATATTAATTAATTAATGTTTGGTCACAGCTTTCTTTGGTGAAGAGAATATATTAAATACAGCACTCCCAACAAATTTATATCAATAGGTTATTCGCAGATGATGTAGCTGTAATCCCAAGACATAGAAATATCATACATTATATATTACTAGTTATTCGGTCCAAACTTTCGACATTTTTGTAACCATCCTTTTGGTAATTATGTCAGATCGGTTTTGACTATATATATGATAGTCGTGAAGTTATGAATAAAATATCAATCAACTGAACTTATAGCTCGTATCCACGTGCAAGTAACTTGCGCAACTTCTTGCTAGAGCAACTTGCATTTGGGTGTATACTTCCAATAAACTTGCAGCAAATTTCTTGCTGCAAGTCGCTCTAACAAGTCCTTGCAAGACGATTTGCGTGAGTGACTTACTTTGGCGTGTACACTATAGTCACAAACTTGCTGCAATTTTACTTCAGGGCGAGATATTCGGTATTAAAAGTGTCATGCAACGAAACATCCAAAGCATATACGAATCCACTCGCAACTTGTAGCAAGAATTTCAGTAGTGGGATTCTGTACATCATATTCGATAGCTATCGACGTCGATAGCGCAGCTTAACGACAAACGTCGGTAGGAGAGATTCTGTACACGTCAGATATCGATACTTGCCGGTAGGAAGCGTCGCGAGATATCGAAAGTTGTCGGTAAGCTACCGAGGGCTAGTGGAGGCCTCGTTACAGCTAAAACTGAATCGTTAAAGCTAAGAAAGTATCGATAGAGCAAATAAAGTATCGTTAAACACAATTTGTTAAAATATTGTTTTGTCTTTGTTCTTGTGGCTTAGTCAATATTATTTCTTATAAGTAGTTTTACTATTCCGAAGTAAATATATTTGCTTATAAATGTATACATGTTGCAAAATAATATACGTAAAAAGACATTTTAGGTTAAAATGTCATTTCGCAAATTAATCTTCCGTCGATCATGCTTTTATATTTAGAACCTCAAGTACAGATATTTTGTAAAGGCTTCTGATAGGAAAATAACCTATACTAATCGTGGTAGTGCATGCGAACAGGCAGTACGGATATGCTAGATATATGAAAGAATCGTTATTTTCCATTCACTTTAAATGAATTAAAAAATGTAATGTACAGCAGTAATATTTTATTAAACTCACGAGGGTTTCATCAGTTTTCGGTACACTTGCATTATTTGAACGGATACTGTCCTTACTATAACATTTGACATAATGTACTTAATTATTTGTAATTTCAGAATAGCTGAAGGTTTTTTTGGCATGGGATTTACATCATTTAGAAGACCGTGTACGGCAAGTCGAAAGGAAATTGGAGCGGGCAATATTACGAGATGTACATATGTACATAACCTTGCGGGAGAGTATAAATTATTGCGCAAGTTTACTTGTAAAACCGTGTACATGATGGCGAGAATTCTCTAAGAGCAACTCTCGAACGTTTTACTTGCACGTGGACGCGAGCCAAAAGTGTCATGGAACAAAACATACAAAACCACAGATTTCCATATATCAAAGTAGATCGCTAACAGTTGCCGTATAGAATGGAAAAAAAATGTGTCAGGGCTTCCTTCCGTTTTATCTCATTTAGGGTTCCATCAATTGCTGTTTGGGGACACTCGCGCGTAGATTTTATAAGGATATTCTAGTCGAGTCGCGCTTCCCACCCCCCGGTGGTAAGGTAGGGAGGACACAGAGGTGGGATTCTGTACGCCAATTCGACAGCTGTCAATAGCTGTCAATATCTATACCCCATTGAGACAGCGCGGTTAACGATATCGAGAGCTTTCGAATTGGTGTACAGAATTCTCCTACAGGCACAAATTTCTATACATAAACCTAGAATAGAACCTAGAACCTAGGACAGTTGTCTTGGGGAGCACCTGGCGGGCCCACCAGCGGCATCCTGGCTAAGACTTCTCGCTCCTGGTACTTCCGATGGGGTAGAGTCATCATTGCATTTCAGTCGACCCGAGGTCGACACGATCGGGTGGTTGCTTCCTCGGGAATCTCCCGTCACTATTAGGTGATCGGGCGGTCATCATCGGTCAAGACCGGGACCTGCGAGAGGGCCACCACCGGCTATGCCGGGTTGATCTGGACGGTCGGAGCCCTTCCCTCGGAGAATCTGACGCCTGCGCCTAACCTGGGCTCGGTGGTCCTGACGTGGCCCTTGAGGCCCTTTAGTCGGAGAATGCTGCCGCTAGATGTCCTCTTCTCGTGCTCTTTTTGTGCCCGTCCTCGTCGTTCAGGTCCGGTCTTGTCGATCTGCCTCGCGGTCCTCGCTGTCGTTGTCGGAGTGACGCGGAGCGAGGCAAGAGGTGAGGCGGTACCTCTGATCTCATCTTACTCAAATGCCCATTTTTTTTTTACCTACGGATAAGTTCCCGACAAAGTTATCCGGAATATATCTTTCAGTTCGGTTCTTTTCACTTCCAGTTAAAAGTTATCCACCGGATAAAGTTATCCGGTAGTTCGAGTAGCAAATATCTGGCAGACACCTACTATAGCGCCCTCGATGGGAGCACTTGGAAATGTTTTGTATAACCTATAGGCCACAAACGTGTATAACCTAATAAAGTGACTGCGTAATCCACGGAGAATGACCAAATGAACAATAATTTTATAGTCAGGATGATAAACGATAAATACACGATAGTTTAATCAAAGTGCAGATGTTTACAATTTTCTTTCCTTTCTTTTCATTTAATGCTGAACCTCAGCTAATGGATAATGAATTTTTATTAATAATGCATATTCTGTGACTTTAACTCGTTAAACGTATCACATATTCCAATATCATGTAATTATCCAAGATGGGTAACTATTTTCTAACAAAATACTTTTCTTTAGCAGCTGGAAGTTATAAAGTAATAAAAATACTCTACAAGATTGTGCTTAATATAATTTAACATTAATTCAGGAAATCAAATTCAAAATTTCCCACCAATAGACGTAAATATTTAAAGGGTATCGTAATTCACGAAGTTATATACTTCTTGCATTTGTGGTGTTGCCAGATTGGTCAAAACATTTAACTGTCCTCCAGATAGCAAACCTTACAGTTCAGTGAAAATAATCAAACCTTTATTTATCTGGCAGATGAAGAAACTCGGTAGAGTTTCGCGCCAAATATGTATATATAGAGGCGCAAAACTCAGACGTAGTCATTATCTGCGATGTTCAGCCTGGCGTGTCAAATTGGACAATGAATGTTGTTTTTCGAATCTCTTGAATGAGTAAAGTCAACTTTAACGAGGCCATCGAGAGTGGACGATTTTTCTGCATTTTTTAAGCTATGAACGAAATCGATTGGTTCATTTAATACAGAGATGTGCATTTTTTAATATTTCACTTCGCTTGGATCGCTTGAATTTTTCCGTCGACCGTTTCGGTGGCACCGCAGCGATCCAACCAATAGGCGATGGCCACGTGGCGCGGTCGTTTCGAATATCAATATAAGGGGCTCTCGTTCTTGTTCTGGCCCTTGTCCTCACCCTCTCGCCCTTTTGCATTGATTTTCGTCCTTCTCACTACACGCGGCGGCGGCGACGGAGGATAATTAATTAAATTTAAAATAAAAAAAATAATAAATCAGATAATAAATCAATAATTGATTTAATACAAATAATTTGATTACAAAAAGATGTGAAATCGAATCAAAAACACCTTCTTCAGGTGTAAAAAAACTTCGCCAAATATATATATGTGCCCGTCACTAGTCCTTTCTGTTATAATCTCGGTTACATTATGTTAATACGGTCACGAAACAACTGAAATCAATTATAATGCACCAAATACGAATAATCTTTCTTCTCGGGTTCATTCAGTTCTTTTATTAGCTAAAGAAAAAATACACAGATCTTTTATTAGCTAAAGAATGAATACACAGAATTTATAAAACTATATAACAGAATCTATAACATAAAAAATATATACAATTTTTTAAACATTTTTGGCGAGCCGCTTAATAATATTTATGGTTTCTGAGAGCATTTTAGGCTTTATGCTATTACAGTACATTGAAAGAAGCGGGCAGACAATGATATGAACGCTAGTAATGTTGCATATTTGGTGACATTGACGTAATAATAAAGTCCTAATACCTTTGAGGCTATTTATTGTTATATTATTAAGCGGCTCGCCAAAAATGTTTAAAAAATTGTATATATTTTTTATGTTATAGATTCTGTTATATAGTTTTATAAATTCTGTGTATTCATTCTTTAGCTAATAAAAGATCTGTGTATTTTTTCTTTAGCTAATAAAAGAACTGAATGAACCCGAGAAGAAAGATTATTCGTATTTGGTGCATTATAATTGATTTCAGTTGTTTCGTGACCGTATTAACATAATGTAACCGAGATTATAACAGAAAGGACTAGTGACGGGCACATATATATATTTGGCGAAGTTTTTTTACACCTGAATGTCTTTATTCGAAGGATAGCTACCCGCGAGTATGAAAAAAGCAGGCATAACTGTTTGCGCGAGCCAGCTCGATCCGGTTCTCGCGTACATTACGCGAGTCACCTACTTCTTTCGACCTAACGGTTAAACTGATGTTTCGGTGACTCGGGGAATCGTTGCGACTTCTAAATCTTTCGATTGAAACTGATCGAATTAATTCGAATGTCCGCGATATTTCGACAAATATATGCTTTTTTCCGGTTCTGCCTCTTTTTCCAGTGCCATCTTTTGTGATGGTTTTCGTGATTCGGTGATTCCCAACAAAAAATGCCATGTCACAGGGTATAATCGCCTAATTCGGGATAAGTACTCTTAAATATTTGTTTGGCTATGAAACCGGCAATATATTCAATTGCATCGTTTAAAAATTTCTGGCGTATTTTTTTCGAGCACTGGAGAACTTTTGTCAAGTAAAAACTTACTCTAAATGTACACTTTTATTTCTGATTTCAAGCAGCAATACCGCAATTTACCACATATTAAACTAATACATATTTAAATTAATATAAGAACTATTTAATTTACCGATAATCATAAAGATTGATTCCAAAAAATATATAGTAAATTTATAAAGTAAAATCCCGAAAATTATTTTTAAAATGTTCAAAAGATCGACAAAAATTGAGTAAAATGTCGCTCCGTAATGTTAAACGTACTGGAACGGGTCCGCCTGTGACGTCACGATGGGGGGGGGGGGGACTTTCACTATATGACGAGTATTGGGATCGAGCAATCCTCCGTAATATAGGATCCATAGGACAGAGATGAGTGTGGAGATGTTTCGTGCCATTGTCGAAAGTGAGACACGACTCGCGCTCTCTTCGCTCCTGTAAAAGTTGGAACTGCTTCCAAAGAGGCGAAATATTCGTGACCGGTAAAACAGTACGGTATGAATGAAATGCCATCTCGCGGTCAAAATATGAATTGCTTTCGAAAGGGTGAGACCTTTTACCGTTGATAAAAGAATATGGTCCAAAGGAAGTGCCACCTAGCGATCAGAAGGCAAACTGGTTGCAAAGGGGCAATAACATTATCTTACATTATCGGTAAGGATATCCGAATGTAAAGCATTCAAACTTGTGATTTTCCTACATTGAATGATTATAGAAGTAGATATTTTAGAACAGACTCTCTTTATAAAAAAAAAGGCCGCAAAATTAACAGGAGTGATCTGTCAATCTCTTTTTCATTACCTCGACATTTTCTTATAAAAATCATTGTCATCTTCTTTAGCTAACAAGGGAAGTTCCCCAACCTGAAAATTCTAAAAGTTTTGAACCTTGAGGATATTTAGAGTGTGTCCAGGTTAGTTATTTTTTTTTGCAAAAAATAATTTTGAAGGGATGAAATCGTCCCTTAAAAATTATTCGATTTTCAATATACATTTAATTTCTCGCTAACGATGAGAGATACGACGAAATGTTTCCAATAAAAGATAATTCTCGGGATAAGAATTATCATTAAGTGAAATAAAAAATAAATAAATTTAAACAATTGCAAAAAAATATTGTAAAAATGCAAATAATAATTTTTATGAGATTGGATTCTTCAGTAAATATTACTATATATTGAAAATATAACAACGTAGGCCCATCATTTTTTTATTTAAAAAATGTACCCTTAATTGTACAAAAAACTTGCTTAAGGACAATTTTCAGAATTTCTTCTTATGGTTTTTAGTAAACCGCTTATAACACCAACCAATTTGCATAGGATTTCCATTCATCTCTGCATAGGATAAGTCGGACTTTGGGTATGTCTCTACCACTTAATTTTATTTAACATCGAATTAACTTTGTGGTAGAGATGCGCTCAAAGTCGGATTTATCTAATCCGATATTGAATAAACACCGACGGTGGAGACTTAGAAAGTGGCAACACTGGGTGACAATTCAAATCTCTTGATTGTGTGGTATATACGTGTGAACGCGTGCGACGTAACCTATGAGTTTTTCATGAATGATTGACTAGTGCTGAATGTTTAATATACCATATAAATCTTAAAGTGAATCTTTTAACACCTATTTTCTGTATATTACTAAACACTATCGATATATCTTTCAAGTATATAACGTACGTGCTATGTACATCTGTGATTGATATTCACTGACAGCTATTTAAATTTATCTAATCGTAGGGTTTGTCAAGTAAGGAAAATTTCCTGACCCATACAACAATAATTTTGACTTTAGTACGAGTTTTCTTATCATGATTAGAAGTACCAATGTAACGAAACTGATGATTATCATCATCCCTTGCTAAAAATTTACATGGTATTAACAGAATTAATTTGAAGATTTGTCAATAAAACATTTCAGAGTAAATTTTACTGTTGCAGTAGTAGCATTAGATTTGATAGCCAGTAGTTTGGTATGTTCCGTACAAAAACCCTATATATTTCATGTAAATTTGGTTCTAGACAATCATATATCATGTTAATTTAAAAAGTAGGAAAACTTAAAGTGATGATGTGGCATTGTTATCAGTTGTAAACAATTATGTAAATATTGCCTAATACACTCCCAATTAACTTGATGATTTTATTTGTTTATGGATTAATAGTATACCCTGTTGATCGCTGTAACTAAGCTGCTGTTATCCGAGACATGGCCACAAGTTCAATCAAGTATGCGCATGTTGCTATCGTTTTGTGATCGGTGCACATGAAGCAAGCAGTGTTTAAATACCAAAGCTCTTATTAACGGAGTTAATGAGAGAATCAGCATGTATTTACTCAGCCAAGATTGTTCCCTGACACATGGATAACATGGAGGGAGTATGTGTCCCATAATGTGCAAGTGGCAGGTAATTCATTCTTATATTATTTTTAAAGAAAATAAAATTTTATCTTTCTAAACCTTTCCATTAGTTTTTCAATTTGATCATTAAAATTATAGTATCTGCGATTTCAAATTCACCGGGCACCTACTTCTGGTCATTATTGTGTATAATTGAGAGAATACTATTAGGGGATACTTTTAATTTCTCTTTGTTCATAAACATTCAAATTTGATACAACATTTATTAGCCATATCATAATTTAATGATGCATGGTAGCACAATTAATAAATAAAAAACAAGAGGACATTCTTAGAATGTTATGATTTTTGCACTTTTAAATTCATTATGTTTAAGTATGAAGTTATCAAATGTATATAAACAAAATATCAATATTATAATTAGCAATTACAAGGGAGGTATATGAGGTATTCATTATCTGCTTTACACATTCTGACATATTTAATTGAAAATATGGAACATTTATTTCTTTTATGTTCTATTTTGCAAATTCAATAAGTAAAACTCACCTCAAATGTTGATGCTCAAAATTCAGTATTTTTTACATTCTAACGTGTCGAAGATGGAATCTTTCAACTTATTGGACATTAGTGAAGAACCAAGAATTCTAATCTTGCATTATTTCAATTAGGAATCGTCTTGTATTTTTTGTAATGGAATGTATGTTGTATATATGTATCTGCACATGTGTGTGCGTGATATGAGCGTATGCTGCATGGCATATACCAGGACACTGTTTTCTTATCATTGTAATTTATGCAGCTGATTGTAGTAAACAATTAACCATTTCGATTTTTGGATTCTAATTAGGTTATATAAAAGACACTGAGAAATTTAATTGACATCGATAAAATAAAATTCATCCATACCCTTTTTGGTGGTCATGCCACTTTGAATACGTAAGTGGTAACATAAGCCGGCGTGCCATGTTATCGACATTTGTATTTATGTTGATGATAGTTTACTCTATGTTGACAATTACATGAAATGAAGTGTTCTATGTGTTATTTCAATAGAATAGTTATAAAGTGATCGAAGGAAAACTCTTGAATTCCCATGGATTCATGATTTTTGATACTCTAATGGATCAATGGCACCACTGATGCTATCTGCAATTAAATGTTCGCTTTAAAAACACGTGTTGCCCATGGGACAAGTCAGCATTCTCTTGCAATTGTCCATGAAAGTATTTTCCATATTTTCCCATCTGACTGTAATATTCCATTTCTGCAATATTTTAAATTGTTCGAGCAAGACCAGGACGTTGACTAAATAGCACTGAAACTTAATGGATTTTATGAACCTCAAATGTATGAATCAACAATAAATGATTGTACTTCATTGAAGTGTACAGTAAAAAACTTTTCATATTAATTTTATTATAGAAAATACATAATTTGGAACTTAGTACGAGGATATTGACGGAATAGCATGTTTGATAACTCTTTTAGTTTAAGTGGCAGGTTTCGGAGTATTGGTTAGGATAACAATACTTTTTACCAAATATTTGATGTACATATTCATCATCAAGAATACTTCAAAAAATTATTAATTATTTGTAGTTCAATTCCATATTTTGAATTTATTGATATTAAAAACCAAGAATGTCCAACGTCATGTATAGACAGTACACGTTTGAAACAGTTTGAAGTGTAAAGAAATAAATATAAGTGCTCAGAATGTTCACCACTAAGTACAGTCAATGAGAAATTTATATTGATTACATTAGTTTCAGATAGTTATATTGGTTACATTAGTTTGTAGTGCATTTGGTTTGGTTAGGCTTAGACTCACTGAAAAGATGATTTCATATTATATCGCTATGCATCACGATAGATTCCAAAAAGCTTCTACATCAAATTAGTTTGAGGAGTTGACATGTCTTTCCTGGGTATTTCGTTTTCTTAACAGATAGTTTACATGCGCAGTAAAAATTATGATTTATTATGACGCCGTTGCTTTTGCATTATGGCAGATCCCAGGACATCAATGAATTTAACTAAAATCATAAAGTCCGTCATTATTTCTATATCGAATCATATATCAGGAAATTCGGGCGAGTTTCGCGCCAAATACATTGAAAAGCATACGCGAACGGCGCCAAAGACTTAATTCCAACGTTCAACACTTCAGTTTGATAAATATTTATTTCTCAATTAAAATAAATTATGGACCCATGTTTGGCATAATAAAAGTAGGTTTTGTGGAGCTTGTAATTTTTCCAAACTTTTTAGTCATCCGCCATACGCTACGCCAATCGGAAGATATTTTAGGTCACGTTTCGCTCACTTAACGTGTTTATCATCGTTTTCTGCCTGCATTCCTTTCGTCGCACTTGTATTCCTCTCAAGTTCCGTAGAGTTGCCGCAAGTGGCATCATGGTAGATTCGTTATAAGGCTGGGGTCCTGTTAGGTCGGGGATCGTTTGCTCAGGAGTGGCGCTAACGGTTGCCTGAGGACATCGATCGGACCGGGCCTCGTGGGTCGTTTTGGGGACTCGCTTCGAGATGGTTGAAATCAGTCAAAGACCTCGTCGAGTAAAGTAACAAGGATACCTTATTTCAGGTGCCTCGTGGTTGACAGGAATAACCGTAGACTCGTCGACTTCGGACTATTCGACCAGGGTTACAGGTGCCTCGCAAGCAGGTTGAGAGACGGTTCAGCCCGTTTGAGAATTTTTGCTCGAGGACTCTTTGGAGCTCGCACAAAATATCTACTGATTCCTTTTTAACGGCTATATACAGCCAGCTGTTCTTACGTTTTAATTGGGTCCACGTGGTGATTTGTAGGCGGATAAATCTAACATTGCAATTTCTTTTGATATCGGTGTCCCCGATAGTGAGCAGGTCGGTTTCACAGGATTTATATAGAGGGAAGTATAGAAGGGTTGCTCTTAAATGCACATTTTGATATTGCGTAGCGGTTTGCATTTTTCGCTACCGAGTTCATTTAGGAGCATAAAATGCTGTCAATTAGGCGTAATAATTTGGCGTTTTCTAGGGCTTATGTATGTAAATATATCACCTTGGAACGGGGCTGGAATCGGTATGAGATTATCGGTTAATGGTATTGTTATAACATATATCAGTCGTCCATTGAGAGAGAGTTCTGTTGGTTACTAACTTTAATCAAATCGTGAGCATGGGCAGGCACGAGTGTTACGGGGAAATCTTGATTTTGGCGGAGTAGTTTTGATTTTTATGAGAGTGTCCATTCGGTGAGTTGGTGAGAGGATGTCGGGGTGAATCAGTCCCTTAAATGCGAGCATGACGGCATTAGTTAATGTCGTAAGCGCTGATTCATACGAGTTAATTAGACTCGAGAGTTCGATAACGTGAGCGTTCATTTCTACTTGTATTTTCGCGTCGCACGACTCTCCCACGTGGTCCATTATATATTGTTGTATCGTTTCTATTTTTCCTTGTATTTTTTTCGAACTCCGTTTTTTATTTCGTCGATCGTGATATTTAGGTTGGTCACGAAACCTTGGATTATGTTGGTTTGTTCCTTGACCAGTGTTGCTACTTGTTTATCGTCTTCGTAAATTATGTCGATCTGATCGTTAGAGTATATCGCGTCACCAGCGTCGAGAGTTCCGAACAATATTTTCGAGATAGTGCCAGACATCCTTGGGCAACCGGTTGGTAGGAGACTTTGTGATTTTACTATAATTTGGGATAAATCTTCTATAGTGCCAGTTAGTCCTAGGAATTGTTTAATCTGTTTGGCACTTTTCGGAGCAGGGTATGATTTTATGGCTTTGATCTTGTTAGGGTTGGGCTTTTCCGATATAGTATAGCCCAGGTATGCTACCTCGGTCTTCAGGAACTCGTATTTGTCAGGCTGTATTTGTAGATTATTATCCCTAAGCCTGTTAAATAGATTACGAAGTTTTATGTCGTGTTCTTGAAGTGATCTCGCGTAAATGACGATATTGTCCAGATAAACGAACATCTCGTTATTTTGCAATCCGGAGAGAACACTGTTTATTAATCTCTGAAAGGTTGCTGGTGCATTCTTTAATCCAAAAGGCATCCGTGTGTATTCATAATGTCCTGTCGGGGTGGAGAATGCGGTTTTATAACTGTCGGCAGGGTCTACTTCAATCTGATGGAACCCTGAGGCCAAATCTATCGTTGTAAAATATTTGGCGCTGCTCAACTAATCGAGGATTTCCGTAATGTTGGGAAGCGAATATGCATCTGTGATTGTTTTCTCGTTGAGTTTTCTATAATCGATGACGACGCGCCATTTTCGTCGTCCTTGGGCATCGAGTTTTTTAGGAACTGCGCAAAGAGGTGAATTGGAAGGAGAGCTGGAGGGCGTAATGATGCCTTGAGTAAGCAATTCGTTCATTTGTCTGTGAACTTCCTCTTTGTAGATTTCGGTATATCGGCACTGCATCACAGTAATGAGGGGTGCTATCCGTGGTAGGAATCGAATGTGTCATGGCGTGGGTGTAAATTAGCATGTCGCCAGGTAGATAGAAGATATCATAAAACTCTTCTAGGAGTGGAACGAGGCTCGAGTGTTCCTTGGCATTTAAATGTTTAATTCTAAGACTTTCGTGTAGTAAGTTCATGCGGTTCGCGCTAGTGTTGATTGAAAGGACGAATGTACGTTCATGATTTCGAGTTTCAATTCTGAATGACTCTCGCAATGAGGATTTATTTAGAGATGCACTACCCATAATCGTAGGGTCAGTGATTAGATTGTTGAATTGTCTTTTCGTTGGACAATGGCGTATTATTTGGGAATAAGTCACTCAGTGGCGGATGATTTGGAAATACGTCGCTCGATGGCGGGTAGTGTGGAAGCAGAGATGAGTTGTAATGAGATACCAGTTATAACATTAACACTTTTATAATTAAATTTTCTTCCGATACCGGTTTTAACATTAACACTAGTATTGAAAGAAAATTTAATTATCTGCAAAAGTAAAAGAATTGATGTTATAACTGCTACCAGAGGAAATTTTAATTATTTGCAAAAGTAAAAGTGATGTTAAAACCTGGTATCAGAAGAGGATTTACTTATTTTCAAAAATAAAAGAGTTGATGTTAAAATAGGTATCGAAAGAAAACTAAAAATCATTTGTAATGTAGACATGAGGAAAGTATCGATGTACCAGTACACGAAACTGGAAGTGTGAACTGGTATCGAACGAAAATTGAAACTGGTATCATAAGAAAATTAAAACTGGTGTCGAAAGAAAATTGAAGCTGGTGTTGAAAGTAAACTACTGTTACGAGGCTACCCGATTTTCCTCAAAATAGAGAGGTGCACATTCTATTAAATATGCGTCAACTACCGGAAGACAAATATCGAATCCAAGGCAACGATAGTACCATCTGATTAAACCGGAAAAATAACAACGAGTGGAGCAATCATCGAGGAATGTTTTGGCTTATTCGCACGCCTTCCGCACCGAACTGCACTCTTGACCAAAACACGGGACCTACTCTTCCGTCAACATAGTGACTTCCTGAGCATGTCCAATCAAGCTTCTAACAACAAAATCCAAAAACAAGGAAATTGGACCCTGTCCTCTACAGGCATCTCAAGGATAAGATCTCGTATAAAAACGGCACCGAAAAAGAGCAGCGAGCAGTCAAAAAAGGGCAGTCTAAGGAGTTCAGTCTCAGGAGCTAGTTTTAGACGATCAGTCAGTCTATACTCCGTGTGCTTGGGGCTCTCTGAAGAGTTGACCGTACTGTAGTAATAGTTGTGCGTTTCGGCACTCCGACATCCACGAGTCAACAGTGAGAAGAACGACGGCGCTGCGAATTCCGGACCAGCGGGAGAATCTTAGGAAACTCCAACCCTAGGGCACGCCCCGGTTTGAAGGCGTTCACGTGCAGTTCATCGCAACCGGCAGGACGTAGTAGAGACGTCACCGGAAGTATAGGCCTCTGCGAAGCCAAGGTACAGATCCTCTTCGAAGAGCTCCACTCTTTCACTCTTCTACTCTTTCAATCTTTCATCACTCTATTTCGAACCCTATTCCAAATTACTAACCCGCAACAGAATTCGGTATTCACCTTCTGGTAACGACTACCAAATTCTACCTTCTCAAGTATAAATCGCAACTTATTAACCGCCCTTGCTGAGTAAGGCAAAGCGCACCTTGCAAGCAAAGAATCTCGTGTCAGCATTCCGCAATTGATACGCGGACATATATCGTTACACTTCCGCAAGCCGCTAGCGCGCAGCCTCCAACGTCTTTGTCTCGTCTCGCGACGATCCGCTTAGCACACCTTACCCCCATGGACATTGTACCCCTTGCATAAATAGAACTGTTTCATTCAACATAAAACGACGACTTGATTCTCACGAAACCTTAAAACCCTCCTATGTCCTCATTGCAACTTTCCAATCACCCTCTGAGGACCAAAAACCTATCGATCCCACTAAAGAGGTTGACCTAGCCGCTCGGGTCATCCTCTCTATATTTCTCAAATCATAAACTGGTTACGCGTGCGTACGAGTTAATTTCTCTAGAAACAGTATACCGCTCGGAGGAATCTGAAAAATTCTCCCGGCCTCGCTAGTCACTCGGCCCCACGTAACACTACAATTTATTATAATTATGAATACGTAGAAAATATCGAGTTACAAGTACATCAAGATGAAAGTATTAAAATGTTAAACTGTTATCGGAAGAAAATTGAGTTAAATGTTAATGTAAAAGAGAACTCGAGATCAGAAAGTATCAATACCAGCGTATTACCAACACGAGTACGTGAGCCGTCAACGGCGACTGGTAGATGGCACCGCCATCGCGAGTGCGCGAGCCCCTACCAGAAATTTGTTGCGTCGCCCTTGGGGGCAAAAGCGGTGATAGCTAACGTACGAATGTAGAGGGCAGCACAGGATGCGATCGCGCGAACCTGTCCGTGAGCATCTCTGTTGGAAATATGTCGCTCGATGGCGAATCGTTCGGAAATACGTCGTTCCATGGCGGATCATTTGTAAATACGTCGCTCGATGGCGGATAATTTGGAAATACGTCGCGCAATGGCGGATTATTGGAGTGGAGTTGAAGGATTCGGCGTAAAGATTCGAACTGGTTCCGCGAATTTGGGCCCTCGGGTAATTAGTTTCGCTAAATGATTCCAGTTCTAACGCCGGTAAGACTAACTTGCTATCATTTTCGCTTCGGTTAGCTATGCTACGCAGTTGTCGGAATCTACCGACATTAGGCTATCGCCTAATAAAATATCTTTTTCGACTTTTTGTCGATGAATTATCCCGGTCTACACTCCTGGATTAAGAACGGGCATCTTAACAAAACTGACTGTTCGTGCCGCTAGGGTTACAGCACAACTCCCTGTGAACGGATATGATATATCGCGAAGATTTAGACTGTTGGTTTTATACGAAATACTTGCCTTTTCTGAGCGGAAGAATGATTCTCCCAGGATGCCTGCCTGTTTTAATATTAGTCCTGCCTCTACTATGTGGAATTTGTGTGGCCTACCATTGATAGTCAAGAAGAAGGTATAGCCTACGGTTGTGACGTTTGTGACACATGGCATTGAGACGCCTATTCCGCATAATCGGAGTAGTTCGTCATCGTAAAATAGTGCGTCTGGTCTAACGTGGCATCCTTTTATCAAACTAATTTCCGCTCCAATATCTGTCAGAAACATAATTTTGTCACCTTTTATTGTGGAACGGGGAAGATTACTGAGTTCCTTGCTACTCCGAGGGAGAGGGTAAGGGCTCGATCGTAACCTGATTGACGGGGCGCTGTTGATTGGTGCCAAGGATGAAAAATTAATCAGAATTACGCTAAACGTCGTGCGTCACATGCGTTGCTGTTTTGATTGGGTTTCATCCTCGATGTATTGACGCGCCGTGCTCTGTCTGGCACATAACTCATTCAGTGGGACTCCGGCCATGCAGTACCATTTCCTCTGCTTTGCGACAAACAGATGAACCCTTTGGGTACGAGCGCCGGATATATCCGGCAAACACCTGATGACCTGTGTGTACGAGTGCAGGATATATCCGGCATCCATCTGATGACCTGTGTGTACGAGCGCCGGATATATCTGGCATCCATGTGACAGCCTGTCTGCACGCGCTCCTGTTCATTTTCGGAGCGGCGCCTCGTACAGCGGAAGTGTCTCGGCGGACAGAGCGCTCGTACCGAAAGGGTTAATAAACATGAACCACATTCGTAGGTTAAACATAAGTGCTGTTTCCTCTGTATCGCGACCAATGAATTATTTTCAGATTACTACATATCGATGACAGCTTTAGGTTAAACACTCATGGCTACTCGAAGTTACATTTATGGTAGTGAGTGGGCGACACTAAACTACCGAAATCTAAATCTTACGACACCAACATATGCTCAGGATTGTAAATTTCGGCTCAAACAGCACTCCTTATTATACGATGCGTGATCACGTGATCCTCGTTACTACCCGTTTTGGAGAAAGGTCTGCATTCCAAAAATGGCGAGACCCTGATCAATAGAGGCAGTCTGCCTTCTAATAGAGCTCCTAATAGAACCGAAAAGGCCGTACAGACAATATCTTAAATAATGATGATCCTTCCACTGCGTCTCTCTTTCTCCTTCTCTCTCCCTCTCCCTCTGCCTCTCTTTGTCCCTGTCTGTCCCTCTCTGTCCCTCTCTTCCCCCCCTCTCTCGCTCCCTCTCTCCCCCCTCACTCCCTCTCACCGATTCGGCAGAAATGTTTTAAAAATTGTTTACATTTTTTATGTTATAGATTCTGTGTTTCAATGCTTCAGTTTAGAAAAGGTATTAATGAACCCGAAGTGACATACTTTTTGCATTTGATACATCGTAGCGATAGTTCTTTAACAATTTGAATTACATAGTTGTATAAATTCTGTGTTTTAATTATTTGGCTGATAAAAGATCGTAATGAACCTAAGAAGAAAGATTGTTTGTATTTGAAGGTTTTAAGCTTCCGCGGTCAGAGTTGTTCTTTAAATTAGTTGGGGCTTTCGGGAGCGACCCGCGTCCATTGTCGCCAGAGGGCCGACGTTTCGCAAACGTTGCACTTCGCTTCATCAGGGCAGACACTGGTAAAATGTATCCCCGTTCTTGGGGCGTCCCCTCTTACAGGGTTGAGGTACATCCAAATTGGCCGGTTCGGGTTGCCTGGTGGGGGGTCGTCAGGAGGGAACTCGACCAATCCGGTTTTGAGAAATTTGATTGGTCAATCAAATTTTATAAAACCAGGGGAGTAGTGTTCCAAATGGGATTCACTTGATATCCTTTGGTGAATAATAATTGATTTCAGTTGTTCTGTGACCGGATTAAGATAATGAAACCGAAATTATAATCAGAAATTATTATTGATGGACACACACACGCACGCGTGCGCGCGGCGAAGTGTTTTTACACCTGATGAAGGTGTTCTTGATTTGATACAGTTGTCTGTGGGTACATATACTTCAACCAGTTATGCTATCAGTATGCCTATATCAGTGGACTATGTCTATCAAACGTACTCTACTAAAAATAGACTACAGCTGTCGTCATTGATTTACCTTCATTTTAAATATATAAATAAATAACTTCGTAAACAGAATATCCACCAATTGATCGATTAATCACTAATTTCTTACAGGTGTCTCTTCTCAAGGACATACTTCATGAATACTTGACTGTCAATGAGAACCAAATGTATCAACCGTATTTATGGGCATTACCTCCTATACTGAAGTGAACTACTTTAAAAATATTTTTGAAAATGACAAATTAAAAATTGTCATGTGGAAAATTTGGAAGTAAAATATTTCCATATGCTTCGTTTCTAGTAAGTTTCGCAAACAAGGAAAATTCCTATAAAGAAGACAAGGTGAACGTAATAACCGTTACAATAAGAGAAACATAAGATTCCACAAAGAATAACCCATGAAAAATTTGCTATCGAAACAATGGCTGCTTTAATTCAAAATTGTTGGCCATTAAGAAGCGGTAATCGCCAATAATCAAATGAAAAAAGAACCGTGCCACGTGATGAGGTACAAAGGTTTGAATTCCATAGGAGCATCGTAATCTTAAAGAAAGAACATTCGTCGATAAAATAGAAGTTTAAAAATGGATACCACAATGCGCTCTAAGGTTCTGAAATTCGCCGATGTGATAATGAGGGTGCCAGCTTTATTTATCATCGATGAATTGCTAAGAATAGGATTGGGCTTTCCTGGAGAAGGTGTTTCGGATACATTCGTCGGTTCCTTCGTGGCAACACCAGAACCGTTTACAGTGCAAGCAGTCAACTCAACACACTATACTTATCAAGCAATTCTTCTATCTGCTCTGAAAGTTAATGCCTGCATTTTGGGTAAGAATTTCCTCCTTTTTATTCTTATAATCTTGTCTATCATATGTTTTAATGATATTAAGTGTATATGTATGTGTTGATTCCTAATTTAGATAAAGAAAGAGAAGGGAGACGATGCTGGGCCCGTAACGCCCAGACGATCGCCCATCACTTTCACCTAATTGTCCACGCGGAACCGTTCGCGTCGCTAGACACAAATTCTGCTGCATACAAACAAAATTGCGCGCCAGACCCCTGTGAAGTTGACGTCTTATAGAATAGCGTGTCACTTCTTAGTAGCAGTTCTAGCAGCGTCCATAGTAGTTCAACAGTTTGCAATAAGTTGCAGACATAGTTCCGCTCGTATACTCCCAAAAATTGTACATTGAAAAAATGACCCGCTAACTAACACACATCACGTCACAACATCTCACAAATGTAGCTCTAAATTTAGAAATACTCGGTGAATTCCCTGCTTGAACATACGTTTGAACACTGGTTCCGCATAGTTCATCCGAAAAATGGCGCTCCTTGAGCATTTAGTTCACAAAATTCTCCCTGAAGCGCCCCTGTTGTTGTATTTTACTCGCGCGTCCTCCCTGCGATAACTTATCGTCGGGGCGTGCTCTTCTTTCGCATAGGTCGGTGTCGATGG
Source organism: Orussus abietinus (assembly GCF_000612105.2). Lineage (NCBI taxonomy): Eukaryota > Metazoa > Arthropoda > Insecta > Hymenoptera > Orussidae > Orussus > Orussus abietinus. The sequence goes on along the minus strand of NW_019394903.1, from coordinate 5,469 downwards.
TCGCGGCGTCTCCCTCTCCCGGTGTCCTCACGACCGCGTAGCGTGTTGATCCTCCCGGTAAGGATGTTCGTACCTCGGTATCGATTTTTGTTCTCTGTTATCATAAGTGGTAGGCGTATTTTCTGGTTCCCACTCGTACGTATCCGCGTTGCGACGATATTTAATTCGCGTGGCGTTTACTGATCCAGCCTAGTCGAATGCTTCTAGTAACTCGAGGAAATCCGACAGACGCTTAATTTCTCGCGAAATACACGCGTGATGGATCATGTCGGAGTAATGTTGCGAGAGCTATTTTATAATATCGGTGTCGCTGAGGTTCGCGGAGAGGTCGCGCGCGTTCCCGATTAATTGCATCGCGAATTCGGTTCCGGTTAATCTTCGTCGCTCGTCGTACCATCCGTATTCTAATAACCTTCGGATCCGGTATTGAGTGTCCTTACTCCAGAACCTTTTTAAGAAGATCCTCTTGAAGTCTTCTACATTAGCTACCTCATCACTCATGAGGTACCACCGATCGCATGCTGCATCTTTTAAGCTTTGCCCTATTATCGTTTTTGTCGCGAAGTCGCTCACAGCTATCGTAATACAATATTGTTTTAGGTATTTTATGAATTTAACTGGCCTACCAGTTTTTGATCCGATAAACGCCGGCACTTCTAATTTTATCGGATACCCGTCCGAAAATCCGGTTCGGGTTGCAGGTCCTATATTGCTAGAAGTTTCGCGCGTCTGCCCTTGCGTTCCTTTTATTTTCGTAATTTTATCGCGATTCCATTTCGCCACGTCCCTAACCATATAAATTGTTATTTATAATGCCCCTATAAACATAAATCAGTTCAGTTATTTCTTAACTTGTATTCTGATAAAAGTATCTCGTTACCCAAAATATCTCTTGCTGTAAGAAGGCAGTGGTGAATTTGTAACGTTATATGTCATTTTGATTAGGGAAAATGTTCTGATAATGAAAGACAAAATTATACGAAGAGTCTATAGAAAGGAACTTGTAACATTTATTTAGCTTCTTGAATAATATCTATATATTTTAAGAAAATTATTATGGAATGTATTCGAAAATTATCATTGTTGATATATTGCTGTTTACAATATAAAATGAATATTTACTTCTTTTTTACATTGTCACATTTTTCAGTAAAAATTATTTATTTATTTATTTTGCAGGTCTTGTGGCGGCATTATGCATATTTATGCTGTGGACGAAACATCTAGTTATTGTTTACTTGTACCTGACTTCAGTCGGTATAATATTTATATCGTATTGGTCAAACGTTAGTACGATGAAGGCGATCGTCACCTACATGAGTTCACACGAGACATCGAACAGTATATTGGATGATATATTGTGTCTAAATTTATCGGAAATTATGAACAATGGTCCAGGCTTCCTGATAATTCAGAATTACATACTGCAATGTATGTTAGCCAGTGTGTTTTGCTACATACATCTTGCTCCGAAGTATTCAATCATTCAGAAGCTACTAGTTCTTAGTTTTATGGCGCCTTCTATCGTAGGAGTTCACCCATTGCCGGTAAGAATTTTAATTTCTTAGAATTAGTCAAACGTATAGAACGAAATTCAAATTATCAGTACATGATTAAACGAACTTATCTGCAAATGAAGTTCTGCCATGATTATATGAAGCGCTTGTCCCGAATACATCAACGTGTCGTACCTCCGTTTCCATGTCAATGTCACCACTGATTTAAGGTGAAATGAAACCCCCCTTAAATCGGTCGATTCGAATGAGACACTTTCTTTAAGGGCATTGGAATAAACTGCTTAAAACTTTGGCACATGACTCGCGAGCACCTAAGAATTATCCTGACACTTTCAAAATTTGGATTTTCGGAAAACAATTTGTTGACAGACTAAAACTAAAATGGCGTCGAGCTCTCATATTTCGATCGATATACAATTATTAAGGCGATGTGAAACACGTCGAGGAACTTGATCGACGTCGATAAAGAAGATTTTTCTAAATGCCTACGTTGCCGACGTTCGTTTTTATATTGACAACTGTGTCGAATTATATTGGATATTGTACCAAATGGCATACTCCACCTGTCGTTTTCGTACATTAATTATAAAGAAATTGAATATAACTCCAGAAATCCTCTGGATTCATGCTTTCTGGGGCCCAAATTGACTGCAGAGGGACCCCCTGCGCCATCTGTGATTACCAGGTCAATTAAATTTTCACTCCGAGACCTCGTATTCCCATCGTTTTAGCATAGAAGCGCATACAACACTTTTTTTGCCTTTATCCCGTTCAAATGCGAGTTTATCGATTACCAGAGTGTTCTAAATTGTCGTAAAATTGTCCTGACCCTTTCGATTCTCATATCAGAGCCTTCGATAATTGTATATTGATCGAAATATGAGAGCTCGACGCCATTTTGGTTCTGGTCTGGGCTAAGTTACAAAATTTTATCCAAAAATCTAAATTTTAAATGTGTCAGGACAATTCTTAGATGATCAGGAGCGATGTGTCAAAGTTTCGGACAGTTTGGTCTAATACCCTTAAAAAAAAGTGTTGTATTCGAATCGGCTGATTTGAAGGGGGTTTCACTTCACCTTAAATACTTCGATATGAAAAACGAAAATGTCAGGACAATTATACAACACTTTAAAACACTATAATAATCGAGAAACTCGTTTTTGAACGAGATAAAGAGATACAAAGTATCTTATACGCTTCTAGGCTAAAACGAAGGTAACACGAGGTCCCGAAGAGAAAATTTAGTCGGTAATGAAATCACAGATGGCGCAGGGAGGCACTCTGCAGACATTTAAGGCATGAGAACTCATGAATTCATGGGATTTCTGGTGTTATACATCGATTTTTTTTATAATTATTTTATGGAAACGACACAGAGTATACCATTTAGTACAATACCCAATATAAATCGACACAGCTGCCAATATAAATACGAACGTTGGTAACAGATATTTAGAAGAATATTTTGTATTGCCGTCTATTCAATTTCTGATTTCCGTGTTTCACTTCACCTTAAAGTATGGTCATGAAAAAGCATTTGCTTAATTCCAATACTTACCGAACAGTTTGCTCATTTTTTTTAATGCACTGCCGTAGTTATTGAGGTAGCTGGCAAAAGTTGGTCGGGATTAGGGAGGGATTGATCTATTCGGAAGAGACGCCTCATTCAATCGTAATAGAGCTTCACTTACTGGTCAGTTCATTTAATGAGGTAATTGTATTTCGCGTCTCTTCCTATATATCAATATGTAGATGTTTAAATCATCTTATTATGGCAGATTTCAGAACTATGTTGCACATAGAACTATCTATAACGCGAAAACTTGTTATAATACTTATAACTCTAGCATGGATCTAGCAAAAAAACTCTTTGTTCTGAGAGACGCTTATATAGAATTTCACAATGGTTACGAATCTTTCGATTTCTCCACCTTTCTCATCGTTTTGTATTAGCGCCTTGATTTCTGGTTGTGTATCATGACCTAGCGATGTATGCGATGTTCACGTGAAGCAGCGGGCACGAAATTCAAAATGAGATTCCGCACCATTTAAACAGTAAAATGCATCTTTCCAGCCCCTGCCGAGGGCTGAATTACCCACACTTATGGTATAGATAGTTACAGTTAAGGAGTTCTCGATTGGCTGATTTAAGACACTAGGGTTCCATAAGCCCTTATTAATTTTAGATGACGGATATACTCTAGAAATATCGCTGGCGAGACTCTACTTAAAATCGACAATGAAATGGGTTGCTCTACCATGACCGAATTTCCGCGATCACTTAATCTCACAGTCGCGGTCCGACAAATTAACGCGATAAAAAACTGACAAGCAGACAGAATCGGGAACGTTAAAATTTACCCTGATTCGGGGAGCCTTCAGCCTCACACGCGAGGCGCCCGCGACAGAGATTGTCTTTCCCTCTCTCTCCCGGCTTATCTCAAATTCTCAAAAACTAAACGAGCATGGTCCACCAGGAATACTCGATCAAGAAACTCGTAGCGTTGAGCAATGCGAGAAACGCGCCCTGCGCGTTGAGTTCGAGCGAGACGCTACAGAGTTATATACAGTAAGGATTAGGATTTCAAGAGTGGGGGAAATGAAAATATAATTTCTTCTTTGCTACAGATAAAGAAATAAACTTTCGATGGACTCAAAAAATTCAGTAAAAAATCAGGAATTTTTTAAAATTTACCCGACTC
>NW_019394903.1:0-600 GCF_000612105.2 Orussus abietinus | reverse complement strand
GCGATAAGGCCTGCGGTTGAACGAGTCCGAGCGAGAACGCCATCGGGAGACATACGACCCGCGAGAGAGCAAGGGAGAACGACGTTCCGGATGGAACGAGGCCGTAGGCCGGGGCTGAAGGAGAATCTTCTTCGCCGGCGTGAAAATATTGACAGTAATACGCTTATCGGGATCAGACTAAAAAATACGAGAAAACATATGTATGATGAGGGTTGCATATGATGTTCCTAATAGCAGATTGTATTTTCTATTGGAAAAAAAAAACTTGTTTCTTGAGTGTCGACCTAATATTTCTTTAATACTTTTTATCAAAAAATTAGAAATATTAGGTCGACACTCAAGAAACAAGTTTTTTTTTTCCAATAGAAAATACAATCTGCTATTAGGAACATCATATGCAACCCTCATCATACATATGTTTTCTCGTATTTTTTAGTAAGCTGAAAAAAAAAGGAGAGTAAATTCATTTAATTTACTGCATTAAATGTGGCGAACTCAATAAACCAGTTGACTCAATTTAGATTTGGAGCTATCAATTCTGTTTCAGTCAAGTTTGGAGTTGATTCAACTACAAAATGTGATTTTGCACTAAATGTAAGT
>NW_019394902.1:0-29807 GCF_000612105.2 Orussus abietinus | reverse complement strand
GGAGAGATCGACCTGGGATATTTTCCTTGTTAGATGATCACGAGTCATGTGACAAAGTTTCGGACAGTTTGGTCCAACACCCTTAAAAAAAAGTGTTGTATTCGAATCGATCGATTTGAATTGTGTTTCACTTCCCCCTAACCTCAGTTTCGGGAGGGAACCGCGCGGCGATGTAACGAGAAGCCCTAAGCGTATCCGAATCGAGATCTTGGTCGATCGAGACGCCATATTGGTTCTCGCCTGGGCTAAGTTAAAATATTAATTCCAAAAATCCAAGAAATGAATATGTCAGGACAATTCTTTACGATGACGATCAAAGATGACCACGAGTCATGTGACAAAGTTTCGAACACTTTGGTCCAACGCCCTTAACCCTTTGAGTGCTGCGACGCATATGTGCGTCCGACGTTTGGTCGAATATCGCTAGCACGTCCTGACGAAATTCGCCCATACGCCGAAAGTACTTAGCACCCAAAGGGTTAAAAAAACAGTGTTGTATTCGAATTGACCGATTTGAATTGTGTTTCATTTCCCCCTAACCTCAGTTTCGGGATGGAAACGCGCGGCGACGTAACGAGAAGCCCTAAGCGTATCCGAATCGAGATCTCGGTCGATCGAGATCTCGGTATGCCGAGCGATCTGCCGAGCGTGGAATATCACGGGGCGTTCTAAATCCGAGATTGGGCACTTAGGGCCTGGGAGGCGTCGGTGCGGAGTACGAGAGTCGATCGAGGCATTCCCGAGGTACGTGACCGGCCGAAGGCGCGAGAATGACATTACACGGTGTTTCGCGGGGATCCCCTCGCCCCGGGATTTGCAATCCGGCGATTCCCTATACCGATCGGTCCCGACCTCGGAGATCTCGCGAAAGAGGGACGGAGAGGAGGGAAGAAAGAGTGCGGCCAGAGCGGAGGCGTCGGGGGGCAATCAGCGCTAACTGCAGCGATTCTTGCGAGCCATGACGCCATCTTGTTACGTGATCGTCGTTTGTCTCTGACGTATCGGCCGAGGGAAACCGATCTTCCCTCTCCTTCTCTCCCTTTGGCTGCGAGAGAGAGGGAGAGCTACGTGGGCAGGGAGGGAAGAGGAGCTCTCAAAGTGCCGATCTCGATCACGATCGTCCTCACCGAACGGCAGGACGGGAGGCGAGAGATGCCGAGATGGGAGAGCGAGGGAGACGGACCTATCGGGGAGGCTGGGAGGAAGAGAGAGACGACGCTACCCGAAGAGAGCCTTGGATCCTGGACCGCGGATCGCGGCCTGACCATTGACCATTCCCATGTTAATATCTGGTTATGCGTAAAGTACGGAGGCGTACGGCCAGTTTGCATAGAAACTAAGGCATTATCGCGGACCACCCGGCTCGGGACGACTCGTTAAACGGCCCTCTTTGCCGACACCTTGGAGACAACCTTCTCCCTCTTCCTCTGCGCCTCCTGTCCTTCGATTATTTCCACCTTCGGGACCGGCGGTTTCTTTTCCAGGTCCCCAAACCCGGGTCGTATCGACGACCCTCCTGACGAATCGACTCGCGGCTTTGGCCTTATGCTCTACAATTAAATTCCTGGATTACAAACAAGAGAGACGATTTCACGATATAGGAGCGACGATACTCGAGGGTATCGTTGTTAGCCTAGGACATCAGTTATTGTCAGAAAAAAAAAAATCATAAAATGTGACATCTTAGCGCTATTCTTCATCGTCAACAAACGACTGAAAGAAATAGGATTATATAGCCTGCATTCATTTTTGAACGACATGAAAAAAACTAAGATAAAGGACATGAATGGCCACAGTGAACTATAATAATATGTCGCTGCAATGTATGGCCTCAAAATCTAAATTGCCACTATTTGCCTCGATTACAAACAACTAAGCTCGAGAAAGGATTTCACGTATGGCCTCAAAATCTAAATTGGTACAATTTTTCTCGATTACAATTGCAACTGAGCTGCAGAAACGATATTTCATGAAAATCTCAATGACATGTTTAGTTTGAATAATTTAAAAANTAGAATATTCATTAAATATATAGAAAATATAGGATAAATATTGTGTGCTGCTAGGGTCCCCGCGCGTCCACCCGAGATGATGTCGGGTGCCTCTTCCCCTGGGAACGATCGAAAAGAAGTCGGCTCCCCGTCGTTTCTTGGCTCTTCCGACCGGCTCGTTATATTGGGTGTGGATTAGTCGTGGGTCGTCGATTACGGGTTTAGGTGACCGCGTCGCTCCTCCACGTTCCACGAGGCGGCGTTTTATCCCCGTCGAGGTCGTTCCTCGAGGTCTCGAGGAACCCCCTTCGGAGCGCGCCCACACCTCGCGGTCCTGCTCTTTAAAGAGGTTCAAAGTTCCCCGGGCGAGCCCGTTTACGCCTTATTTATTCTCGTAATTTACTCCCACGCGTTCGGGCACGCCGGCAATTTACTTTACGGCGGATCATATCTGGAAGTGGAGGACGGCCGGACCTGCCGAGAGGGCACGGTATCGGCGCCTCCCTCTTGCCCCGGAACCCCCCTGAGGACGATGCCATCCGAGATCCTCGCTCTCCGACGCGGTTTTATTCCCCTCCTTGTCCACATTACGTGGCGCAGGGAAAGGACGTCCCTCCGTCCTCCAGGAAACCTGGAAAACGCCGAGGGAAGAGGCTACAAGGAAGGTATCCCAGGTCGATCTCTCCGATTTCATTTCTTTTGTAATATGTTATCGTAGACTAAAAACTAAGCGACACGTATTTTTTTTGTTTGCCATTAAACACTTTAAGGGGGTGAAACCACCATCCAAAGTAAGGCCTGTGAGGCTCACCCCTTAATTGTCTTATTTTTAATAACGAAAATTATATTTCTCATTTCTCGTTATGAGAAAGCTTATCCAGGCGTCGGACCACTGGACATTGTGTGTAAAGACTTAACAAAGTAAGTCACATTGTCCACGTGCGTGCGTGAAACAATGCGACGAAGCCGCTCATTCTCGCGGTGAGGTTTCTCTCCATCCACCTGTTGCCCAGAGAAAAGCATCTCGTTCTGGATACAGGGCGCGCCATCGTGGGAACCGGAGAACGGTTCCGCAGGGCGACGTCGGCGTCGCCGTCAGTGGGACTATCGACGCGCCCCCGAGGAGGGTGTATCAATCGCCTCCCAGTTTAATTTTTTTTTTTTTATTCAAATAATTACACTCTGGCCCGTCGATAAGGGACTATCGACGCGCCCTCGAGGAGGGTGTATCAATCGCCTCCGAATTTAATTTAATTTAATTTTTTTTTGAAGTGATTACACTCTTGCCAGTCGATATGGGACTATCGACGCGCCCCCGAGGAGGATGTATCAATCGCCTCCGAGTTTAATTTTTTTTTTTTCAAGTAATTACACTCTGGCCCGTCGATATGGGACTATCGACGTGCCCCCGAGGAGGGTGTATCAGTTGCCTCCGAGTTTAATTTCCTTTTTTTCAAGAAATTCTGCCCCCTAGTAGCATAGAATAATTTCTAAATATTTCTTTGTAATCTTTGCTAAATGTCTCAAGCGACAGATTTTTTAAATATATTTGAAATATTTCTTGAAAATCTCAATGACATATTTAGTTTCAATAATTTATAAACATATAGAGAAATTATATTTTCTAACTTGTTAACATAATAATAATAGGGCAATATATGTAGAAAAAAATGTTCTTCGATCAAAAATTCGGGGGAATTATTACCCGTGTTATTCATTAGAAATGAGTTAAGTTAAGAAATGAAAGATGAGAACTATTATTCATGTATTGTATCATAAAGTACTTGAAATGTTCGTTTATATTGCTTATAGTATCGATACTTCGGTACTTTTTTCCCGTGTCAGTTATAACCGTATTGTTATGTATCACTCTAGAAGGTATCAATATCGAATATCAATGCCAAGTATCTCATTTTTGATATATTTTCGATACCTCGGAATAAATACCAGAGAATTGAATTATTGCAATATTATCAATAAGTATCGTATCACTCCCATCATTAATTTATATAGCGACCGGCGTCGAGGCCGCTTTTTTCGCTTCCGTTCGCACGATATGTCGCACCGCCGCAGCGTTGAGCGACGCCATCTTGTCCCGTCCAAGATGGCCGCCCGGGCGGAAGGAATGGCGCGCACGGAGAGCGACTTTAAACGGTGAAACGTTAATGACATGATTTATGGATATATGGAGGGGTGTACCGGGGAATCTCTCCATGGGTGAAGCCGAAGACGGAAGGCGAGTATTCGCGCAGGTAATCATGTATTTTAACGATCGAAATGATACGGTAATCAACTGGAAATCATTGGAAATCAACGAATACTCTGACAATGTTTAAGGCCGAACCTCCTTTCGCTACCGAATCGCATTGTTTATCAAATGAAATCGGCAACTGGCTCTCAAAGAAGGAAATCATTTCCAATGACTTCCAAGTGCACTTTTGCGCTATTTACGAATATAGGATCGCCTTGGCAAAATGGCCGCCGCAATCCTCTCTCCTTCCATCTTTCATATTAATTTACACGTTTTGCTTCCATAATGAAATAGCGGAACAAAAATATTAGAAAAATTTCTCGTGTCTTTTGACACCAAATGTAGCGTCCGATAATAGTTGAGATATTAAAAAATGTATTTTTATAACGTTAATAAGTAAAAAAATATCTCTCTATATATTTATAAATTATTGAAACTAAGTATATCATTGAGATTTTCGAGAAATATTTCAAATATCCACGAATGAAATCCCCAAGAAATCTAGAAAAATCTGTCGCTCGAGATCTTTACCAAAGATACCAAAGAAATATTTAGAAATCATTCCATGCTCCTAGTGGAGGTTACGTCCGCGTCTGCCCAAAGGACGCTCTTCAAGAATACAAGGATACAAGCGGATACAGGTACATAAAGAATACCAGGACGCGTCTCGGCCGTATCCGGTATACGACGCGGGTCGGCAGTAAAATAATAAAAAGAGAGAGAGAGAAAAAAAAATACGAAGAAGTGGAAAAAGCGCGTTTCCCGTCCGTCCGAAACCGCTGGGTCTCTCCCTCTCCGTCCATCCCGCGCACGCGCGCTCGGTGCGTCTCTCTCTCTCTCCCGGCGCATGCGCGCGCCCCTCCCGGTCCATTCACGGCGGCGCGCGTAAATTGTCCCACTTAGCCCGGTGGAGTGTAACGCACGCCGGACAGCGTGTATACACGGTATCGGCACAAAGCGTCCTTTGTCGCCGGTCTGGGCGTCGGTCGGCGTCGTATCGGGTCGCGCCCGCCGCGAGTTAATGGGCGCGAAATGAATTATCGTTTATACGCGTAGCGCGCGCAAATTTGCATTGGTGCGCCGCCCCACTTCGCACCTCCGCCACCCGGGGCCCGGGGTTACACTGGGCGCCCACTGTCAGCGCGGTTATTTATTCCGATCCGCCGGGTGGCTTTATGGCGGAAAATTAGCGAGGGCCCCCGGCTGAATGGGCCTTCGCCACTTAGACCTCCCGATGCATTCAGGGCCTTTTTTAATAGGCGGCGACACGCCCTCCTTAGCGTCCCTTAGCACTTCGCGCCCGAGAGAGGCGCGCCCCGGTGTCGCGCCGATGGGGATCCCCTTCTCTCTTTTAGTCTTTCTCTCTTTCTCAGTTTCTATCTCGCGGATTTTCTGGTGAATCGTTCCAGGGGTTTCGGGAAGGAGAGAGTACTCGTAACCGCTCCACGTCGACTTCCACCTGTTTATTAGAATTTCGGAAGGATTTTTTAAGGGTCGTCCGAATTTCGCAATTCTGCGTTTAGGCTCGATCGATCGATAGTCGCGCCGATGGGGATCCCCTTCTCTCTTTCTCTCTTTCTCTCTTTCTCGCTTTCTATCTCGCGGGTTTCCTGGTGAATCGTTCTAGGGGTTTCGGGAAGGAAAGTGGACCCGTAACCGCTCCACGTCGACTTCCACCTGTTTATTAGAATTTCGGAAGGATTTTTGAAGGGTCGTCCGAATTTCGCAATTCTGCGTTTAGGCTCGATCGATCGATAGTCGCGCCGATGGGGATCCCCTTCTCTCTTTCTCTCTTTCTCTCTTTCTCGCTTTCTATCTCGCGGGTTTCCTGGTGAATCGTTCCAGGGGTTTCGGGAAGGAAAGAGTACTCGTAACCGCTCCATGTCGACTTCCACCTGTTTATTAGAATTTCGGAAGGTCTTGCCACCCTATGGGGAACGCTGCAAGAGTGTTACTCCGCATTTCGATTGTGACAATTCCGCGTTTAGGCTTTGGGAGCCTTTGAGAGGGACCCCTTGCGCCATCTGTGATTTCCGGGTCAATTAAATTTTCCCTCCGAGACCTCGTATTCCCATCGTTTTAGCATAGAAGCGCATACAACACTCTTTTTGCCTTTATCCCGTTAAAATGCGAGTTTATCGATTACCAGAGTGTTCTAAATTGTCGTAAAATTATCCTGACCCATTCGATTCTCATATCAGAGCCTTCGATAATTGTAATTGATCGAAACATTCGAGCTCGACGCCATTTTGGTTCTGCTCCGGCCTATGTTAAAAGCTTTTTAGAAAAGTGCAAATTTTGAATGTGTCATGACAATTCATAGATGATCAGGAGTGATGTGTCAAAGTTTCGGACACATTTGTCCAACACCCTTAAAAAAAAAAGTGTTGCCTTCGAATCGACCGATTTGAAGGTGGGTTTCACATCACCTTAACGTCCCGTAGTATTTCCCGACGTGATTAACGCCCATAATGAGACATCTCGTTGTTCGAGATGGATGGCGTCGCCGTAGCCGTTTGAATATTCCTCGTCGCCCCGAACCCCGGGGACTTCCGCTCCCCCGGGACTCAATTGCGGGAGGGGGCGTCTCGTCTCGGCCTCTTTCTTCGCGACGCGTCTAAAGTTACAGCGACTGGCGCTTAACCCCTGACCCGCGGGACAATGGCCGGACGAGACTCCATAATTGTTATTTTAATAAGCTAATTTTCGAGGCGCTCCTCGGGGTCCGCAGCCTCCCCCACTGGTGTGCGCGCGTCCGCTCCGCTCGGCGGCTCGGCGGCGAGTGAGCCCAGTCTCGGGCGCGCACCCAGCACCCCGCTGCGCGCGCACCGACCGCCGCGCCGCCTCGAGATTAACGGCCGTACTTCCGCGGCGGAGATTTACCTATAATGGACGCGCCGTCGATCGTGCGTCTTTCCATGAAAGTGTCGTCGACGTCTCGCCGCGTCCGCGGCTAAGCGAGACGGACGCGACGCCGCATGGGAGCCGCCGGGGGGTGGGGGAGGGGGATCGAGTTCGAGACGAGTCGAGTAATTCTCGTTTGCCGCTTCGAGGGGATCGGTGCGCCAGGGCCCTTCCGTGTCCTCTCCTCTCGCTCTCTCCCGCGGCTCTGCCGCGCGCTCCGTCCTTCTCTTTCCCCGACTCCGAGGCCCATTAGTAGACCTCGGCGCGCATGCGCGCGGCCCCCTGCTTTCGCACGCGCATGCGCGGGTTAGGCCGCGGGTCGAGGGTCGCGCCTTGTACCCCGACGCACGGCCGCGGAAGGAGTCGGGGAAAAGGGGAGACCGAGGATGGGCGTTGCTCCTATCCGACGTGGAATCGTCTCTTCTTCCTCCCGGCTCTTCCAAAGACATCTTCCGCCGCCTCCTTTCGAAACCCTCGGGCTCTTTCGAACCCGCTATCGGACCCCGGAAGGGGAGGAAATCTGTTTCCCGGGATCTTGGCCGACCCTATTCTTTTTAAGGGCTCGGGACTTTTGTTCTGGCTTAAGGGGTTATACCACTTTGAAATTTTCATAAAATCCAAAAAATGTTTACCCCTTCATTTTACGCGTTTATACTTTAAACGCGTTTTTCTTAAAATTGCATATTAAACATCGGTGGGCACTTTAGCTCCGACAATTTTCAATCAATCGTCTTGATTCTGCGATGAAATTCCTGAAATTCAAATGCTTTTACATGTATTATTTTTATGTGGATCTTTTTATGGCAACCTGTTAAAAGAAATTCCTGAAATTCAAACACTTTTACATGTATTATTTCGATGTGGATCTTTTTATGGCACCCTGTTAAAAGAAATTCCTGCAATTCAAACAGTTTTATATGTCGCTTCGTGGCTCTTATTTTCCTCTCTGCTGCAGAGTGCAGCTTCTGCGCGTTCTGGAGGAGAGAATCATTTTAACATCCTCATATTAATATCCCTCGAAAGCAAACGGAGACAGTCTCCGTCCTCGATTTCACAAACTTTTAACACCCAGTCGGGCTGTCCCTTTTCCTTTCCGCCTTATCATTAATTCTCACCGCATCTGATATTCATCGCGTCGAAGCATTCGGACGGTGTGTCCCGAATTCTTGGGGGTCCCGCTTGATGAAGCCATCTCTCTCGGTGTGAAGTTCGAAAGAGCGGATCCGCCTATTCTTTGGTCGACATCGACGTGCTCCCACGACCTGTAATCGTCGATTGACGTTCGACATTCGACCCGAAACGACCCGAAACGACTCGGTACAACGGCGGACATGAATGCCTCCTCTGCAGATACGGCATCGCCTGTGCAGGTTGGGAGGGCATTGATGTCTCCCGGTGTACGACCAGCCGGCGGGTCCGGCTGAAATCACTTGATGAAGTTATTTCTCTTGGTGTAAATTTCGAAAGAGCGGATTCCCCTATTCTTTGGTCGACATCGACGTGCTCCCACGACCTGCAATCGTCGATCGACGTTCAACATTCGACTCGAAACGACTTGAAACGATTCGGTACAACGGCGGACATGAATGCCTCCCCTACAGATACGGCATCGCCTGTGCAGGTTGGGAGGGCATCGATGTCTCCCGATGTACGACCCGCCCGCGGCGGGTCCGGCTGGAATCACTTGATGAAGTTATTTCTCTTGGTGTAAATTTCGAAAGAGTGGATCCGCCTATTCTTTGGTGGACGTCGACGTGTTCCCACGACCTGCAATCGTCGATCGACGTTCGACATTCGACCCGAAACGGCTCGGTACAACTGCGGACATGAATGCCTCCCCTGCAGATACGGCATCGCCTGTGCAGGATGAGAGGGCATCGATGTCTCTCAGTGTACAATGGCGGACATGAATGCCTCCCCTGCAGATACGGCATCGCCTGTGCAGGTTGGGAGGGCATTGATGTCTCCCGGTGTACGACCCGCCGGCGGGTCCGGCTGGAATCACGGGCCTCTAACGATCGGCATGCACCTTACACGATGGACGCGAGAGGCCTCTCCTCGAGGTGGCGTCGTTCACACAAATATTTAGTACGTGTCCGTCAATCACCCGGCGAGCCGACATTCCTCCTCTTCCTCGTCGCTTCCTTTGGAAAGTACCGCAAGCATTGTCTCTACTTGACGAGCGATCGCTCTCTCGCTTCCCGATCGAGGAACGGTGCCGTGGAACCGACCGCGGAGATCTCCCTCTGGGAATTCCAGGACCACCGAGACCTGGACAAATAAATTAACGCGACTCCCGGTTCACGAATTCGGACTGTAGGGATATTTTTAAGGGAGAATTCGATTTCCGTTAACATTCTACATTAAAAGCAATAGTTCCTATCACTCCCTTGAAATTAACGAGGACCTACTATAAGAAAGTAACTTGATCTTATGAAACGTATAATCATCGATTAGTTTCATCCCTCAAACTAATAATATTATATATATTAACAAATTTTAGCAGCCCGTGTCGTGTCCCGTGTTTCATATTTAACACGATATTAAAATATATTTCCGTTAACGTTCTACATTAAAAGCAATAGTTCCTATCACTCCCTTTAAATGAACGAGAACCTGTTATAAGAAAGTAACTTGATCTTATGAAACGTATAATTATCGATTAGTTTCAGGAATTCCTGATTAACAAATTGTAGCAGCGGTATCGGGCTCGCTATCGCCGGATCATCGGAGTCGGCGCTTAACAAATTCTAGCAGCCTGTGCCATGTCCCGCATTTCATTTATAAAATCGATATTAAAATGTATTCCCGTTAACGTTCAATATTAAAAGCAATAGTTCCTATCACTCCCTTGAAATGAACGAGAACCTGTTATAAGAAAGTAACTTGATCTTATGAAACGTATAATTATCGATTAGTTTCAGGAATTCCTGATTAACAAATTGTAGCAGCGGTATCGGGCTCGCTATCGCCGGATCATCGGAGTCGGCGCTTCCAGGAGAAGGCGGATCGATTCCTAGAAAGCTTTCCTCGGTTATACTTCTTTTTCTTCTTTCGAGGCTGCATCGTGGCCGGGACGAATCGAGCCGCGCGTCGATCGGAAACAATTAAGGGGCCCCGTAAGAGTAGGCGGCGAACGCCATAAAGCGTGCGAGCTCTAGAGGGGCCTTTATTCTTCGGTCCATGGCCGGTCTTGGTGACGCGTGCCCGACGGCCGTCACTAATTTCGTCAATGAGATACACCTGGGGGACGTAGGTGTCGCGTTTTGAGGGAAAACCCATCGCCAAGTGTTTAAAGTTCGGCGCCTCCAGGATGACGAGTCCCTTTAAACGGTGATGCCTCTAACAAGGAAGGTATCCCAGGTCGATCTCTCCGATTTCATTTCTTTTATAATATGTTATAGTAGACTGAAAACTAAGCGGCACGTATTTTTTTTTATCTGCCATTAAACACTTTAAGGGGGTGAAACCACCATCCAAAGTAAGGCTCACCCCTTAATTTCATTTCTTTTAATTGAGAAAATTAAATTTTCATTTCTCGTTATGGGAAAGCTTTACAGGTGGATTGGTTAAAAAACATTATGTTCTTGTGGGTGAAACTACAAAATCGCCCCTTGACATGCCTTACTTTGGATGGTGGTTTCACCCCCTTAAAGTGTTTAATGGCAGCTAAAAAAAAAATACGTGTCTTTTAGTTTTTAGACTACTATGACATTATAAAAGAAATGAAATCGGAGAGATCGACCTGGGATACCTTCCCTGTTTGATGATCACGAGTCATGTGACAATGTTTCGGACAGTTTGGTCAATTACCCTTAAAAAAAGTAACGCCCGCCATTTGTAGGAGCGTAAGCGTCATGTCGCGAGGGAACTCGACATTCTCTGTCAAACATCGATTCAACTTACAAGGAAGGTATCGATATCTCCGATTTCATTTCTTTTATAATATGTTATAGTAGACTAAAAACTAAGCGACACGTATTTTTTTTTTAGCTGCCACTAAACACTTTAAGGGGGTGAAACCACCATCCAAAGTAAGGCATGTCAAGGGGCGATTTGGCAGTTTCACCCACAAGAACATATTTTTTATACCAATCCACCGAGAAAAGCTTTCTCATAACGAGAAATGATAAATATAATTTTCACAATTTAAAAAAGAATTAAGGGGTGAGAAATATAATTTTCTCAATGAAAAAAAAATTAAATTAAGGGGTCAGCCACCCCTCACAGGCCTTACTTACGATGGTGGTTTCACCCCCTTACAGTCTTTAATGGCAGATAAAGAAAAATACGTGTCGCTTAGTTTTTAGTCTACTATAACATATAAAAAAAATGAAGTCGGAGAGATCGACCTGGGACACCTTCCCTGTAAGTGAAAATTTCCCATGGTGTATAAAGTGTCCCAAAATTCACGCTGAAATAATTTTGATAGAAAACACACATAGGATATCTTCTAATGAATTCCACAAGAAATCTTAAAAAATCTGTCGCTCGAGATATTTAGCAAAGATTGCAAAGAAATATTTATAAATTATTCTACGCTACTAGGGTACATTGGATTAATGTTAAAGAGGGTTTAAGATGAAGAAGATTCAGGGAAAAGTTTCATAAAGTAGACCTCTGTGACGCCACATTCGCGTGTTGTATTCAATCCTGTAACAAGCCACTTCACGGATGGTTTTGTGCCCGGGAACAGGAAAGAACCCCCTTAAAGGCAATTCCCTTGGCAGACATTGATACAAAACGCCCCGGAGGTACGAAAGCGTTCTCTGGACAATTTAATTCTGTTCTTGTTTCATTTACGCTCGGCCGTTTCCCTTTGAAGAGCGCGTCGTTTATGACTTCCGGGGAGCGGACTTCTAGGTCATTTAAGCTCCGTTGTCCTTCCCGATATTACTATCGCCAGAAGAGTCTCATTAAGGCCTCCACCTTTCTTTCGTCCCTCCATTTCTCCCCTTAATTGTGCGCAAGACAGTAACGAGGAATTGCGACGGTCACGCCCCTTCGGGCGGTGGTAATGGTCCTTACTTCGCGACA
This sequence comes from Orussus abietinus, assembly GCF_000612105.2. NCBI lineage: Eukaryota > Metazoa > Arthropoda > Insecta > Hymenoptera > Orussidae > Orussus > Orussus abietinus. The sequence goes on along the minus strand of NW_019394902.1, from coordinate 17,624 downwards.
TTCCTCTCCACCTGGAGGAGGGAATGGCCTCCACCTAGGAATCCGAAGACCTGGAGAGGACCTCCGGGATCCATAATTCTCCCCGTGGTTTCCATAACTCCTTCCCGATCTCTGCGTCGACTTTACTTATGCCATATCTTCCGGTATTAAGGCGAAGTGAAACACGTCGAGGAACTTGATCGACGTCGATAAAGAAGATTTTTCTAAATGCTTACGTTGCTGACGTTGGTTTTTATATTGACAGCTGGGTCGAATTATATTGGTATTGTACTAAATGGCATACTCCACTTGTCGTTCACGTACAATAATTATGAAGAAATCTTTCGTTTCACGTATCAGAGCCTTCGATAATTATATATTGATCGAATTATGAAAGCCATCTATGATTTCCAGGTCAATTAAATTTTCCCTCCGAGACCTCGTATTCCCATCGTTTTAGCATAGAAGCGCATATAACACTTTTTTTGCCTTTATCCCGTTAAAATGCGAGATTGTCGATTACCAGTGTTCTCAATTGTCGTAAAATTGTCCTGATTCTTTCGTTTCTCATATCAGAGCCTTCGATGATTATATATTGATCGAATTATGAAAGCCATCTGTGATTTCCAGGTCAATTAAATTTTCACTCCGAGACCTCGTATTCCCATCGTTTTAGCATAGAAGCGCATATAACACTTTTTTTGCCTTTATCCCGTTAAAATGCGAGTTTATCGAGTACCAGAGTTGTCTAAATTGTCGTAAGATTGTCCTGGCCCCTTTGTTTCTCATATCAGAGCCTTCCATAATTGTATATTGTTCGAAATATGAGAGCTCGACGCCATTTTCGTTCTGGTCTGGGCTAAGTTAACAAATTTTTTTCCAAAAATCCTAATTTCGAATGTGTCAAGACAATTCTTAGATGATCACGGGTCATGTGACAACATTTCGGACAGTTTGGTCCGATACCCTTAATAAAGTGTTGTATTCGAATCGACTGATTTGAAGGGGGTTTCACTTCACCTTAGTATGCGTTGAATCCGAACGGAGCGCAATTAGGGGAGAAAGTAGAGCAAGACCAACCAACGACCGACTCAAGACGACTCAAGCTTAATCAGCGTCGATTCAATAACTCTATGTGCTATTCATACCCCTTCCTGCAATTGCTTTCACTCCCGATCTGCATAAAAAGTGTCTGGAATGAAAACGTCGCAAGTTTATGAGCAGAGGAAAGCAATGGCCAATAATTCCTAACAATTTACCGAAGCGATTTGACAAGTACCCTCGCGCAGAAATAGAATTCGCAGTCGTGATAAGAAACTTAATTAGCAGGTAAACACTTGAAGACCTTGAAAATAACGGACCTCCCAGAACGTGAAAAACGTTAAAATGGTCCTTTTCGGAATTTGTTTATCTTATTTTTAACCCTTTGGCTCCTAAGAGCGCCTAAAGGTGCCCGACGTTTGGTCCAATATTGCCTGCACGGTCACAGGAATTTCGCCCATATGTCGAGATGGCTCCGTGTCCAAAGGGTTAACAGCTCTGGTTTTTGTAAAAAGAAACGGCATGAACATCTACACGACCGAAACATTGAAATAAGAAATAATTTTGTTTGTGCCTCAGACTGGATTCCCGGTTCACAGAGCCAACGTTTGGTTCAATATTGCCTGCACGGTCAGAGGAATTTCGCCCATATGTCGAAATGGCTTCGCGTCCAAAGGGTTATCGCTCTGGTTTTTGTAAAAAGAAACGACACAAACATCTACACGACCGAAGCATTGAAATAAGTAATAATTTCGTTTGTGCCTGAGACTGGATTCCCAATTCACAGAGCCGACGTTGGGTCCAATATTGCCTGCACGGTCAGAGGAATTTCGCCCATATGTCGAAATGGCTTCGTGTCCAAAGGGTTTTTGTAAAAAGAAACGGCACAAAAATCAACACGACCGAAGCATTGAAATAAGTAATAATTTCGTTTGTGCCTCAGACTGGATTCCCGGTTCACATAGCCGATAAGCCGTCCACGGGGAAGTTCGCGATGGGGAGGAGGAAATGGCCTCCGACTAGGAAGGAATGTCCAGAACTGGCGAGGTCCCCTCGAATCCATAACTCTCCGGCTCGTAGACGTCCAACTCTTTCTCGGTCATTGCGGCAATTAAAGTCTCGACCATCCCCCGCCATTAATCCGAGAGGAGAGTTGGAACCTGGGCTCCGCTCGACGGGGGTCCCCCAGGACTCGGTACCGAGCCAAGAAGTCCCGGTCATATCCCGATGGGACCAAACGAGCGACGAGGTCCTTCGGGATGGACGATAAAAGGCTAAGGACGACACGAGGGTCACCACGGGTGGGACCGCTCCTCGGACATCTCGATAATGCGCGGTGATTACGTTTTCGGATCGGGAAAACGAGAACCGGACGATCTCCGGAATTTATCGCTAAAGGCCCGAGATAACCCGAAGAAGCCGTTCACTAGGAGCTCTAAATGACGACGACGAAGCGGGGAACTCGAGGGCCGCGAGATTTCGGGATAAAGCCCCTAAATTGGGGAAGAGGCATGGGCCGATTTAATCCGAAACATTTTCTTACAAGGAAGGTATCCCAGCTCGATCTCTCCGATTTCATTTCTTTAATAATATGTTATAGTAGAGTAAAAACTAAGCGATACGTATTTTTTTTTTGTCTGCCATTAACACTAGAACTACCAAGACCAGCCAAAATGACTGGTTTCAAATGGACCATCCTACACAAAAAAAAAAATCCGCCGGTAGTTCTAGTGCTAAACACTTTAAGGGGTGAAACCACCAACCAAAGTATGACATGTCAAGGGGCGATTTGGCAGTTTCACCCACAAGAACAGAATATTTTTTAGCCAATCCACTTTCAGTCAAGACCAGGCAATGAAAGAATTGTAAAATTTCTAATTAAGGAAAAAATTTAAGGTAAATGTGGTTAGTTATCAACGACCACGGGAATGGAGTCGAAAAGTCCGGAGGATCGTGCACCTCCTTAGTCAGGGTTGGATCTTTTCAAAATCGATCATCGCTTTCAGACGAGACCAGACAATGAAAGAATTGTAAAATTTCTAATTAATGAGAAAATTGAAGGTAACTGTGTTTAATTATCAATGACCAGAGGAATAGAGTCGAAAAATCGGGAGAATCAGATATTAGGTTGTCCCATAAGTTCCTTCCGCATCGTGTATTCATGTCCTATGAAAAAAAAGGTAAGAAACTTATGGGACAACCTAATATTTGGCTACTTTCAGTCGAGACTAGGCAATTAAACTATTGTAAAATTTCTAATTAACGAGGAAATTTAAGGTAAATGTGTCTAGTTATCACGACCAGGGGAATGGAGTCGAAAAATCCGGAGGATCGGATATTTGTCCGCTTTCAGTCGCGATCAGACAATGAAAGAATTGTAAAATTTATAATCAAGGAGATAATTGAAGGTAAATGTGTTTAATTATCAATGACCAGAGGAATGGAGTCGAAAAATCCGGAGGATCGGATATTTGTCCGCTTTCAGTCGCGATCAGACAATGAAAGAATTGTAAAATTTATAATCAACAAGAAAATTTAAGCTAAATGTGTTTAGTTATCAACGACCAGGAAAGTGGAGTCGAAAAATCCGGAGGATCGAGCACCTCCTTAGTCCGGGTTCCAGGTTGGATCTTCTCAAAATCGATCATCACGGCTCGAGCGCGGTCGTTATTAAAGCCAGGTGGTAATGAGATTCTGGCTTGAGTTATGCCTCGGCAACTCCTGGCCCCGAGGATGGTGTACAGGTTGACAGAGGTACACAAGGATGGACTAGGTGCACGGCCAGAAGTGAAGGGATTGAATACAGTCTCATTAGCGTCGGGTTTTTGTTTCAACGCGGCGTGCCAGCCCGCAAAAGTAATCGTCCCGTTCTTAATCTTGCGATTACGCGGGCCGAGATAGAAACGGAGAGGGAAAGAGAGACGAAAGAGGAGGGAAAGAGAGGCGAGCTTTCGAGAGGGACGGATAGAGAATACGGAGAGAGAGAGATGGATCGATCGGCTCTCCGAGGTACCGAGGTCTCTATGAGTACCGAGGTCGATTGCAAAAGGTACAAGAACGTTTCGAGACATCACTTGTAAGGATGACCAAAGGTCGATTCGACTCAGTCGAGTCAGGGGTCCGATCGACTCTCGAAGGGACTCGGTCGGCGAATCGATCGCTGATCGGATGATCTTGGAGTTTAAGGAAACACGGAAAAATGCCGGGGACTCATTACTAAGCAGAATATCCGCCCATGGTGCCCGACGTTCAGAGGGGAACTTGGAGGAGGATCTTCCACATCCGTGGTCTCGCGATCGAGGGGATGTTCATATTATATTAATATTATAAGCTGAATAGTTTATAAACGTTCTGAAAATATTTCAAATTAAATTCACACGTTTTGAAAATATTGCAAATCAAATTCACACGTTTTGAAAATATTTCAAATCAAATTCAGACGTTTTGAAAATATTTCAAATCAAATTCACATGTTTTGAAAATATTTCTAATCAATTTCACACGTTTTGAAAATATTTCAAATCAACTTCACACGTTTTGAAAATATTTCAAATCAAATTCCCACGTTTTGCTCCCATAATGAATTAGTGGATCTTTCTGATCCGTGGTCTCGCGATCGAGGGGATGTTCATATAATACCAATATTATCTGCCGATTACATTATAAACGTTTTAAAAATATTTAAAATCAAATTCACACGTTTTGCTTCCATAATAAGAAAGCGGAACAAGAATATCACAAAAATCTCTCGTGTCCATTGATACCAAATGAAGTGTCCGACAATAGTCGTGAAGTGAAAAATGTATTTTTATTATATAGATAAGTTAAAAAATATATTTCTATATGTATATAAATTATTGAAACTAAATATGTCATTGAGATTTTCAGGAAATATTTCAAATATCTTCGAATGAGATCTTCAAGAAGTCTGAAAAAATCTGTCGCCTGAGATACTTAGCAAAGTTTACAAAGGAATACGTGGTCTCGCGATCGAGGGGATGTTCACTTAGGAAATCCTGTATTTCAATCAGTCGCATCCTCCTTCCCCATTAGCTCGGGCGATTAAAACCCCGTCAACTGCCTCAGCTATCTCCGGTCGGTCCATCCATTCCCGATTTCCGGGCGGCGGGTTCGCGGGTGGGCCTCGTCCCCGTCGTCCGGGTGCGTCGCGAGACGTCCCGCGACGCGTCTCCGGGCAGTATTTCGAGTAATTTCATTACGAGCACCTGTCGAATCCTACGAGCGTATATCAGTTTCGCAATGTCCTCGGGGTCCCTGTTGGGCCCGAACGAGCGGGGACGAGCCGGACGGGCCCGTCACCCGGCTATTCACACGGGCCGTACCGAGAGGCTTTATCCGGAGTCCCGAAGGTGGTGTTGGTGCGGCCATGTCGGCAACGCCGGCATGCTCGTACTCGAGGGTCGGCGTAAACCTCGGTATATCGCGACTCGGCGGTGGCGCGGGCCCCCGGGCCGACCTCTGACCCCCAGGCAGGTGAGGCGCGATTTTTCGAGAATCGCCGCCAAGAGGTGAGGTCGAGCCCCGGTTGCCGATTGGTCGGCGCCGTCGCCTCGCGCAGCCAGTGACGAGAATGGAGGCCATTCGCGGGCCCACTCCTGGCGCGCCTCGACGCTTCATTTTCCCGGGCGCGACGAGCTGCGCCTTCTTCCCGACTTGCTCTACCTCGTAGTCCTTTGGTTTGGTTTGCCTTGTAGGCCTTTGGCTTAGACTACCTTGTAGTGGTTTGGCTTGGTTTGCCTTGTAGGTCTTTGGCTTAGACTACCTTGTAGTGGTTTGGCTTGGTCCACCTTGTAGTGGTTTGGCTTGGTCCACCTTGTAGTGGTTTGGCTTGGTCTACCTTGTAGTCCCTTGCCTTACTCTACCTCGCAATTCCTTGTCTTAATCTACCTTGCAGTCCCTTGCCTTACTCTACCTCGTTTTCCCTTGCCTTACTTTACCTCGTAGTCTCTTGCCTTACTCCACCTTGTAGTCCCTTAACTTACTCTACCTCGTTCTTCCTTGCCTTACTCTATCTCGTAGTCTCTTGCCTTACTCCACCTTGTAGTCCCGTGACTTACTCTACCTCATAGTCCTTTGCCTTACTCTACCTTGTAGTTCCTTGCCTTACTCCACCTTGTAGGCCTTCCCGCGAGCGTTTACACGGTTCCGACCCCTCCGGTGGTCCAGCGCCGACTCCGGTGGTCCGGGGACCGATAGATCGAGATCGACGCCCGACGTGTCGATCGAGGTCGATCTTTGGATTCCCCTTCCGGGGGAATCCCTTATGGATGCTCTTGCGAGGAGGGCTCCCCTTCGATTTGATTCGGCTTGAGATACTTTTACGGAGCCATGAAACACCAAGCTTCTTTTCTCAGATGTCCTAATTTAATCTTTCCAAAGCTTCCGGATGTACATTCCGGAAGCACGGGTATCGACGGAACTTAATGAGAACCGAGGGTAAATTAAAAATCTGCCACTGCGCGCATTGAAGTCACCCGGTCGCATCAGCTGTTTTCGCTCGCCTCCTGATAACGAACGATAACCCAGGAGTGAAAGTACCTACGGATGTACTCCACTCCGGTGGTCCGGGGATCGATAGATCGAGATCGACACCCGACGCGTCGATCGAGGTCGATCTTTGGATTCCCCTTCCGAGGGAATCCCTTATGGATACTCTCGCAAGGAGGGCTCCCTTTCGATTTGATTCGGCTTGAAATACGTTACAGAGCCATAAAACATCAGCTTTCTTTTCTCAGATGTCCTAACTTAATCTTACCAAAGCTCCCGGATGTACATTCCGGAAGCACGGGTACCAACGGAACCTAATGAGAACCGAGGGTAAATTAAAAATCCGCCACTGCGGGCATTGAAGTCACCCGGTCGCATCAGCTGTTTTCGCTCGCCTCCTGATAACGAACGATAACACAGGAGTGAAAGTACCTACGGACGTACTTGACATTTCCATTCAATTAAGAGGAACTTTCACAGGTATCCCCGAAAGCCTCGATATAGTCTGCATCTCGCCGATCCGATGCACCTGCAAATGCACCTGTTCCCTTCGTCTCTCAGGGGGCAAGGCCGAAGGATTCTCGGCCGGCGAATTGCAGGCAATTCTTGGCGATTCCCAGCGATTCCCTCGGATTCCCTCCTCCTGCCGTGGGGGTATCTCCGGGTATCGGTGAAAATTCCGCGGCGCGTCATGTGTGGTCCAGGGAGAGAAACAGATTAGCGCGATCAATCTGCGCCGATCCGACCTCCGCCGCCCCCCTTAATGCCTTCTCGCCGGCCCTCCGATCCTCGCGCTCCTCTTACGACGTTCCTCTTATGTCGTAATGCTCGAACGCGCGGGGAGTAATATCTCTATTAATAATGTAATTGCCGGGGCGCCCGCGGGATCGTGCATGCGAGCCCCGACCATTAGGCGGAGGGGAATCCTACCCTAGTAGCATGGAATAATTTATAAATATTTCTTTGTACTCTTTGCTAAATATCTCAAGCGGCAGATCTTTCAAGATTTCTTCTGGATTTCATTCGAAGATATTTGAAATATTTCTTGAAAATATGTATGATGTATTTAGTATTAATAATTTATACACGTATAGAGATATTATATTTTTTAAATTATGAACGTAATAAGAATATATTTTCTACTTAACGACTATTGTCGGACACTTCATTTGGTATCAAAAGACACGAGAGATTTTTCTAATATTTTCGTTCCGCTATTTCATTATGGGAGCAAAACGTGTGATTTTGATTTTAAATATTTTTAAAACGTTTATAATGTATTCGGCAGATAATATTATATTTAAAAAATACTTGTATTAAAATGAAACGAAATGTTTCGTATATCTGGTAGAAAAATATTATGAAAACACATGGAGGTAATATTATATAAATATTATAGAGATAATATTCTAAAGTAAACGTTTTGCAAATATTTCAGATGTTTGGTAAATATTTACAAAATGTACGATATTCCTTAAATGTATAGAAAATATAGGACAAATATTTTGTGCTACTAGGGGGATAGCGCTCCATTTTGAACAACCCAAAACTGTCATCTGTCACGCTGTTTTTTTTTTTCCCTTGGCAACACTTTACCGCGAACTTCAAATCTTGTGTGAATTTTGGGGGCACGACCCTTTGGTACAACTTTAACCCCTTAACCTACAACTACAGGCATAGCCCGCTGTTGTAGGCCGTATCCTCGAACATAAATCGTAGGTTAAGGGGTTAAGTCTCTAGATCGTCAAATTTTCCCTGTCGAAGGGAGATGAAATCTCTCGAGACCCCTGTTCTGCGACGCTGAACAGCTCGCGATTTTCAGTCCCCGGTCGTAAATCCTCGGGCTGGTGAAGACGGGCTCGGATAGTGTTTTGCTGAAGGGGTAATTAACCGCCATCAGCTGGTTTAGCGTTTTGAATAAAAATATTCCGGATTTCAGTAATCCAACAACCCTTGGGGAGGCAATCCGGAAGGTTTCCCCGGCTTCCTGGAGCGGAAGTTTCACCATACGGCCATAATAATTGCATTACCCGGGGTCGGCGTCGGCGTCGGAGGTTCGGTTTCCGTCTGGTCCTCGGCGTCGACCTCTTCGTCATCCTCGCGATTTCCTCCCGCGGCGGCGGCGGCGAAGATGGCCGCGTGCGTGGACGCATCGCGCTCGCCCATTAGGAGGGTATTTCACGGCACGTCACGTTTATGTCGGCCGCGTGACTTCGCGCGACACGGCCGCGTCGCGGCGTTCTCAGGTCAGGGGTCGGCGTCGCTATCCGACGCCGGATAAGGCCCATAACGATCGATTTCGAGGGGCGATCGATTTCCCCGGCAAAGGACGCCGCGCGGGAGATAACGCGTGATTAGGAACCGATAACAGGATGGGCTCGTTACGCGAAAATCTACGGCCATGTCCGGACGGACGCGTAAAAACGTACTTTAGATCAATTTTCACTTCCCGAGGGGGTAAGTGCACCCCGCCTTAAGAACGTTATGCGGATAGCCCGATGCCTTGTAAATAGGGTAAGCATGATACGGAATGTAATGTACGTATATGAAACGTATATTGTATGATACGGGATGTAATGTACGTATATGAAACGTATATTGCATGATACGGGATGTAATGTACGTATAAGAAACGTATATTGCATGATACGGAATGTAATGTACGTATAAGAAACGTATATTGCATGATACGGAATGTAATGTACGTATAAGAAATGTATGTTGCATGATACGGAATGTAATGTACGTATATGAAACGTATATTGCATGATACGGAATGTAATGTACGTATAAGAAACGTATATTGCATGATACGGAATGTAATGTACGTATAAGAAACGTATATTGCATGATACGGAATGTAATGTATGTATAAGAAACGTATATTGCATGATACGGCATGTAATATATGTATGACAAACGTATATTGCATGATCCGTCATGTAATATATGTATAAGAAACGTATATTGTATTATACGGCATGTAATATACGTATAACGAACGTATATTGCATGATACGTCATGTAATACACGTATAACAAACGTATATTTCATTAAATGTCATGTAATATACGTATAAGATACGTATATTGCATGATATGGCATGTAACATACGTATAACAAACGTATATTTCATGATATGTCATGTAATATCCGTATAAAAAACGTATATTGCATGATACGTCATGTAATATCCGTATAAAAAACGTATATTGCATGATACGTCATGTAATATCCGTATAAAAAACGTATATTGCATGATACGTCATGCAATATACGTATAACAAACGTATATTTCATTAAATGTCATGTACTATACGTAAAACAAACGTAACGTCATGTAATATACGTATAACAAACGTATAGTGTATGAAATTGCTTCTCTAGCCTCACCCAAATGATCTCTTATCCGATTGGTCATATGATTACGTATATTTCATTAAACGTCATGTAATATACGTATAACAAACGTATATTGTATGAAATTGCTTCTCTAGCCTCACCCATATGATCTCTCTCCAATTGGTCATACGATTACCACAATTGTGGTTTCCCTCCCCATTCTTTTATCCTTTATCCACGCGGATAAAGTGCAACACTCTTGGGAGAATCAACAGGTACGAAGGTGGATTCGGTTTTTCTCGATGAGCACTTTTCCCCGCTCGCCCTCCACGTGAATGGTACATTTCGAAAGAGACGGGTCTATCCATTACGAGGACATGGCGCGAAAAGGCCAGAGGAAAGGCGATCCCCGGTAAGGATTGCGTAGAGGCGGAATCACCTCCGCGAACCCAATTCCTGTGTTCCATAAATATTCGAATGGCGTTTTTCGCGTCCAGCACCACTCTTTAACCCTTTCAGTACCGGGCGAAAAACAGGTGCTTATGCGAAGATAACCGGCCGAATTTCACGATTTTACTAGGATTTGGAAAAAGGCTCACAAAAACCAAACGAAAAGCAATATTTACATAATTCAAAAAGCAGGGTATAAGCTGAGTTAAACAATTTCATTTTTTTTTTTTACATCCAAATTGTCAGGACAATTCTTAGACGATCAGGAGTGATTTGTCAAAGTTTCGGACAGTTTTGTGTAATACCCTTAAAAAAAAAGTGTTGTACTCGAATCGACTGATTTGAAGGGGCTTTCACTTAACCTTAAATATGGAACAAAGTACCCCCTGGATATTCTGCATTTATATTCCCTATTTTTACTGTTTGAAAATCAATATTTTTCCCCATTTCCTCCCCATTTCCAATGAAATGGGGAGAAAGATAGGATTATTAACGATTCCGGTGTCGAGGATCAGACTCGTCGGGTTGGACGTCGAGACCGTCGCCGAGTCCGAACCTTTGGAGGAGGTGATTGGAGGTGATTAGAGGTGGTCGGAGGCGGTCGAAGGAGGCAGTCGGAGGTGGAAGGTGGGAGGTGGAGGCGGCCAGACAGCAAGATATATTCTAATTTGGTTAAACTTTCGTAAGTGGGATAACTCGAGGGACGAGGGCTCGTCCCAGCGGGGATGCGAGCCAGCCTTTTAACGACTCATTTGCGTCCCTGACAAGTTTACGAGTGGTCTGATCGATTATTTTATTTCACTTTATTTCCGGCCCCCGTCCTCCGGGCCCCGGGGAGCGGACGTCTCGTTTTATTCGAGTATCACGTTCCCCGGTGCGGATTCCGCGACCGTCTCGCCGGGAGTCGCGCTCGGATTACGGGAAACCGTTTTTGAGGTTAGGTCGCGCTAAAGGATAGGTCGGCTCGAAGTTCGAAAACCACCGGTTTCGCTCCCCATGGTATTTTAACCATGTCCCTATAATAATTGTAGCCAAATTATTTCCCCCAGATTTTGGGGGGGCACTTTATGGGGAACCGAAGGTCGGCGCAATGTCTCCTTATATTACTTCCTGGCTCCCTAGTAGCACAAAATATTTGTCCTATATTTTCTATATATTTAACGAATATCCTACATTTTGTAAATATTTACCAGACATTTGAAATATTTGCTAAATGTTTACTGTAGAATATTGTCTGGATAATATTTATATAATATTACCTCCATGTGTTTTCATAATATGTTGCTACCAGATGTACGAAACATTTCGTTTCATTTTAATACGAGTATTTCTTAAATATTATCTGCCTATACATTATAAACGTTTTAAAAATATTAAAAAACAAAATCACACGTTATGCTCCCATAATGAAATAGCGGAACGAAAATATTAGAAAGATTTCTCGTGTTTTTTGATACCAAATGAAGTGTCCGATAATAGTCGTGAAGTAAAAACTGTATTCTTATAATGTTAATAAGTTAAAAAATATAATTTCTCTATATATTTATAAATCATTCAAACTAAACATGTCATTGAGATTTCCAAGAAATATATCAAACATCTTCGAATGAAATCTCCAAGAAATCTTAAAAAAAATCTGTCGCTTGAGATATTTACCAAAGATTACAAAGAAATATTTAGAAATTATTCCATGCTACCGGAGCTGTAATTTAATACTTCTTTAAGGCCATGGTTAACGTAAAATTCGAGGTCTTAAAAAAAATCTGTCGCTTGAGACATTTACCAAAGATTACAAAGAAATATTTAGAAATTATTCCATGCTACCGGAGCTGTAATTTAATACTTCTTTAGGGCCATGGTTAACGTAAAACTCGAGGTCTTAAAAAAAATCTGTCGCTTGAGATATTTACCAAAGATTACAAAGAAACATTTAGAAATTATTCCATGCTACCGGAGCTGTAATTTAACACTTCTTTAGGACCATGGTTAACGTAAAACTCGAGGTCTTAAAAAAAATCTGTCGCTTGAGACATTTAGCAAAGATTACAAAGAAATATTTAGAAATTATGCTATGCTACTAGGACTGTAATTTAATACTTCTTTAGGACCATGGTTAACGTAAAACTCGAGGTTCATGGCGAGGATGTCCAGAAGTATCTTTGGCTAACTTTTAAAGAAATCCATTTTGCAAGTGCACGCGCTCGCCATTCCGCTACGTAGAAATGGAGAAGTCTCGGCATCCGGAGAGGATGACGACCGGAGAGGCGTTTACTTAATTGCCGGGACAACCGGTGACCCGTCGATACTCCACGTCGTAGACGTCGGGGACTTATCTTTATAACGGCGACGAGTTTCTAGCCTCCATCGGTGCGGTCGGACAATTTTACAATTCCGCGTCGCGAGGGAGTGGTACACGTTTATAATACGCTTATAATAGGTTTCGACGCTTTACGACTCGACTCGCGCGTCTTCCTCGGCCAGAGAAGAGCCGAGGCACCTGTGCGACGAGGAAGCCTCGAAAACCACCGCGAATCGTGCCTGAAGAAGACGGCGCCCTTTTGCCCCTTCTTCCCCAGGTTATTTCCACTGCGAATTCGCGGGCAGTAAATAAAATACAGGTATTACACCGCGAGGGTCGTTACTCGAGGGATTTGTCATCACATCGACGTAGATTATGATTCCCTTCTGACATTACGTGGGATTTAAATTAGTTCATGAATGCGTTTGGAAGAAAATTTGTTTCTGCTGATATATCTATGAAAAATTTCATTTTGTGCCGTGCGTATTTTAATTACAATGTGAATTCGCGGGTAGTATATAAAGTACAGGTATTACACCGCGAGGGTCGTTACTCGAGGGATTTGTCATCACATCGACGTAGATTATGCTTCCCTTCTGATATTACGTGGGATTTAAATTAGTTCATGAATGCGTTTGGAAGAAAATTTGTTTCTGCTGATATATCTATGAAAAATTTCATTTTGTGCCGTGCCTATTTTAATTACAATGTGAATTCACAGGTAGTAAATAAAATACAGGTATTACACCGCGAGGGTCGTTACTCGAGGGATTTGTCATCACATCGACGTAGATTATGCTTCCCTTCTGATATTACGTGGGATTTAAATTAGTTCATGAATGCGTTTGGAATATAATTTCTTCCTGCCGAAATATCTATGAAAAATTACATTTTGTGCCGTGCGCATTTTAATTACAATGTGAAGTTAGTTCCGTGATAAGAAAAAGTTACTCAAGCCACTTTCGCTAGCATTGACAAACAATGTCACCTGATTTCATGTGTATCAGGTGGATTACGACGTTAAATGGATTTACGGTTTTAAATCTCTGGAAATGAAAAGAATATTTATAAAGAAATATACAAAATAAAACGTCAAGGGCGCCAAGATCTTCCTCAGGGCCTCTACATTAACGTGGTAAGGTTATAAACGATTCCGCATGTCCGGTTTGCAGAAGATATGCGGAGATCAGATTTTTTAGACGCAACCTTCATATCATAATTCGTTTCATGAGTCAGAGTCGCCAAGGACTGCTTTGATTAGTGCAATCACAGTATCGGTGGCATTATCACGCCACGCGTGATGATTCCTCGCCGCTAACGAGCACGATAAGCATGATAAGCAAGCCGAAAGTGCTTTTCTATGATTAATTGCTCCCCCCTCGTGAGCGTGCCCCCTAGCAATTACAGGGAACACAATGAACAACGGTTATCGGGCGCCATCGATTGCACTTCCCTTGCAGGCAAGACGGTCCCGGTTTATTCTCGTCCCCTGGCAGGATCCTCGGTACCATCCATCTATCCTGGTGCTACCGTCTTCCGCCATCGTCAAACTTGCCTACCGGTCATTGTTTCGTTTTCGCGAGGAGGCGCGGAGAAAAGAAGCGTCCGCGCGCGGACTTCCGGGGAGACTTCGACGCGCGGACAAGCGAGGTCCCGCGGGGCCTCGTTGTATGCAAATAAGGCCGAGTAAAAATTGATCAACGTCAGCCTTCCGATGAATCTCCAGAGCCAATCAGCGTGTCTCATTAACCCCCGCCCCGCGAACAGAGGTGGTCAATCGGCCATCCTCGAGTTGAAATTATCGATCTCCGTTGAACATTCCAAATACCGTGATCGATCGTTTCATTCAATCGTCATTCGACAATATGACTTTTTCCCCCAAATGTATTTGGATCGAAACTCTATTAAGTTTGTAGACTTCATGTACATTCGTTCATTACGTACAATGGCGGACATGAATGCCTCCCCTGCAGATACGGCATCGCCTGTGCAGGATGGGAGGGCATTGATGTCTCCCAGTGTACAATGGCGGACATAAATGCCTCCCCTGCAGATACGGCATCGCCTGTGCAGGATGGGAGGGCATTGATGTCTCCCAGTGTAGGCGCACTATATTCCTAAACACTGCTTTCTAACGCGCTAACGCTAACTAAATGCTGATTAAAGGGTTCACTGGCGGACATGAATGCCTCCCCTGCAGATACGGCATCGCCTGTGCAGGATGGGAAGGCATTGATGTCTCCCAGTGTACTTTATATACCTTCAAATACCGTATTCGATCGTTTCATTCAATCGCCATTCGACAATATGAGTTTCTCCCCCAAATGTATTTGGATCAAAGCTCTATTAAGTTGTACACTTTATGTACATTCGTTCATTATGTACATTATATACCTTCAAATACCATATCCGATCGTTTCATCCAATCACCATTCGCCCCTATGAGTATCTCCCCCAAATGTATTTGGCTCGAAACTCTACCAAGTCTGTACACTTTACATACATTCGTTCATTACATACTTTATATACCTTCAAATACCATATCCGATCGTTTCATCCAATCACCATTCGACCCTATGAGTACCTCCCCCAAATGTACAATGGCGGTCACGAATGCCTCCCCTGCAGATACGGCATCGCCTGTGCAGGATGGGAAGGCATTGATGTCTCCCAGTGTACTTTATGTACCTTCAAATACCGTATTCGATCGTTTCATGCAATCACCATTCGACCCTATGAGTATCTCCCCTAAATGTACAATGGCGGACACGAATGCCTCCCCCGCAGATACGGCATCGCCTGTGCAGGCTAGTCGAGCATTGAAGTCTCCCAGTGTATTTGGCCCGAATCTCTCCCAGGTTTGTACACATTACATACATTTGAGGTTCAAATGAAGCTCGTTAACAACTCCCATCACATTGTACTCGATCTTCGCGTACATTCACGAGACTCGTCCAGGTAAAAGTGTTCAGCCCAGGTCGTCGGCCGCACCTGTCGCGCATCTTAGTTCGTTGAGAGCCCCTGGGTCCCAATTGATCCTAGGGTCAATGAAGCTGTTGAATGATGACCACTGACAGGTGCATTCACGGGGCGCGCATAATACGAGTTACCATCTCGCGGGTTTTCAGCCGCCCCCTGTCCCCCCCCTGTCCCCACCCCCTGGGGAACGAGTACTCGCATTTGCGCGCCTACCCGCTCGTTATTGTCCATAGAAATCGAAACCGGGCCTCCAACCTGTCCGGGACGCCTCTTTCCCCGGCGTCTCCCGAGGCGTCGCGACGCCCGGCGCCGCGACGCTCAAAGGCCGCGCAAACCTGTCCGCGATTGACGCAACGCTCACGCCCGCCGCGCCCTCGGCCACTCGTATAAGTGCAATCGATTCATCATGAAATCATTCTACCGGCGTAGGATTCATTTATATTAATAAATGACTTATTAATCACGCCACGGTGCGCGCGGTAACTATTATTTGCAGGGCTCGGGGAGGCTTAAGGTGTTAATTGATGAATCTCTTCCTCGGGGGGGAAAAGAGTATGGAGTCGTCAAAGGGATGCTGGGGCAGGTTGGACCCGTGATGGATAAATTGGTGTCTTAGATTTAAGATAATTGAGGGTAGGTATGAGTATACTCGAGGGGTGGATTAAGTTTGAGGAGGGCTAATAAATTTATTTATTTATTTTATTAGGGTTCGTTTTTATTAGGAGTCGTCAGAGGGATGCTGGGGCAGGTTGGGCCTGTGATGGATAAATTGGTATCTTGGATTTAAGATAATTGAGGGTACGTATGAGTATACTCGAGGGGTGGATTAAGTTTGAGGAGGGCTAATAAATTTATTTATTTATTTTATTAGGGTTCGTTTTTATTAGGAGTCGTCAGAGGGTTGCTGGGGCAGGTTGGACCTGTGATGGATAAATTGGTATCTTGGATTTAAGATAATTGAGGGTACGTATGAGTATACTCGAGGGGTGGACTAAGTTTGAGGAGGGCTAATAAATATATTTATTTATTTTATTAGGGTTCGTAGGTTAGGTCAGGATTTTATTAAGGTACGTACATTACGTTAGGATTTTATTAAGCTAAGTACAAAAAATTTCATGGCTGTGGATTAAATTTGCAGAAAGTACAGATGAGTTATTATCGACGATGTCTTAAGGAAGTCTATGATAATTTTAAGATTCTTTTTGAAATGATTAATATTTTACAGAGTCGAAATTACGCTACCAAGAATGGTAAGCAAATGAACGGCTTTAGAGGATTCTGCCGTGATATGCGGAGGTCGTTAAGATTTTATACCGCTAATTAGAGCGCTTATCACGGTCGTTGCGTAAACGGGGGGAAGGGGGGGGGGGATTATGTAAGACGATAGTCCAGAATATATTACAGGGAGGACATGGAAAACATAAATGTCTTCTTTCTGTTTTCAGATGATATCTTGATATCTCGGTAATGATGCCGTTGACGTTCTACTTAACCGAGCAACAGTTTACACGGATTCTTAATACGTACACATAGCTTAGTTTGAGATATTATCTAGAAATACCTACGCGGGCTTACGCGCACATACTTGACACATGTACGACAGGGATCCCATATTATGTACTATCGTCCTCGTAAGAGAATGACTAAATGAAAATTCCGAGATCATTGCCGCAATGCCTATTCCTATTGCGCATGCCCCGATCGCGGTGATCTTAACACATTCGCGACCGGCAATTTTTTTTCCGTTTCAAGTACTAAGTACAGGCGAAAATAATTAATTTCTGAAACTGGCCCCTAGTAGCACAAAATATTTGTCCTATATTCTCTATATATTTAACGAATATCGTATATTTCGTAAATATTTAGCAGACATTTGAAATACTTGCCAAACGTTTACTTTAGAATATTGTCTCTATAATATTTAGGTAATATTAGCTCCGTGTGTTTTTATAATATTTTCCTACCTGATATACAAAACGTGTCGTTTCATTTGAATACAAGTATTTTTTAAATATTATCTGCCGA